>NW_006345526.1:0-470 GCF_000327345.1 Myotis davidii
AACTTCACTGCTGTCAGGTTGCTGGGCAGCAGCTCTCCGGCACTGGAGGATTTATCTCCTGATAAAAGATGGAGGTGGCGAGGATGATCATTTTTAAAAAGAGGAGAGTTGAATGGAAGAGACGGATTTGAAACAGGGACTCATAAATTTTCCCCATTCACTGTTTCAGCCTGTGGTTACCAGTCAGCTTGGCACGATTAACAATCTGATCCGTGTCAAAAAGTCTGATTTTGAGGTGTTCGATGCTTTAAAACTGGATTCAATGGAAAGCTCGGAGACATCTTGTCGAGGTAATTTTGTAGTATTTGTTCTTTCTTGATGTTTTTCTTATCATGCATGTTCCTTCCCAAGAGTGTTTTTATTTTTTTTGTAAAGAATTTTTGTTGCGTTTATTTGTGTGTTTTATTTTCATTTTCTCTTCAGGAATCTTCTAAATTACATACAGGATGAGGCAAAGGTAGGTTTATAGT
>NW_006345527.1:0-470 GCF_000327345.1 Myotis davidii
TTTTTTTATATCATAGCTTCAGAGGAGAAAGCACATACACAGAGGAATATGCAATTTTCTTATTAAGGTCAGAATGAAATCTATGCAACAGAAAATGAACACCTTGGTTTCAAACAAATGATCACATTATTAAGTTAGTAAAAGTTGCATTCCTGATCTTAAATTCTGCTTGATATGTGTCCCTCCATGTTAAGCTTTTCTTGAAAATGATCTGCAGAGACCTGTTCAGATTTATATACCATCTCCAGGCACAAGTGAAAAACAGAAGGGATGAAGCTTGCAATGTCTTGCTTTGTTCTAAACTTATTAAGATGATGCCATTTCAACTTTGGTCATTCTATTAAAGTCATATCCTTATGGCGTGCTATCGTTGATGGGCTCTCTGTTAGTCTCTCAACTTTCTGGAATGTTAACCTTGGAGAGCTACTTTGTGTCAATCTTGGGTCATTTTCTTCAGAAGGGAAAAAAAA
>NW_006345528.1:0-470 GCF_000327345.1 Myotis davidii
TACAATGCAATTACATCCACGTGTACAGAAAAAGCACTATTGATGAGGCTGTTCCTTAAAATGGTTTATAGATTTCATTGATAGTAAGACTGTTAAAGAAATAGAGTATGTTAATGTTAAATTCGTGCCATGTTGAGGCAAGGACATTATTTTAAAGCTGAGAATGATTGGTCAAATGAAAATGTTCACAGGAAAATCTCATTAAGAGCAGAGGGGATAAAGGTACAGTGAGGAGGAGGGAGAAGTAAATTTGAAGGTTCTTGAAAGGCAAGAGAAGGATTCCTGAGCACAGATGGGAAATCAGTCGAGATGAGAGAAGAGGACCCTTCTCAGATGCATCAGACAAGGATGGGGAGAGTAGGTGGGAGCTAGAGGAAATGGGGAATTGATTGTTTTGTTTTTATCTGGCTGAGAGAGAAGATGGGATAATCGTCTAAGGCAGCAGTTCTCAACCTGTGGGTCGAACGACC
>NW_006345529.1:0-470 GCF_000327345.1 Myotis davidii
AAAATGATTAATAGGATCCCTTTTCACTCTCAAAAGTGTCTTGATTATGACAACGAATTACATGTCCACCCAAATTCACAGACATCCAAACTCAATTGTCTCAGAAATTAAACTGAATGGTTCTTTATGTGTCAAGGGGAGAGAAAGAAGGTAGCAAACTATGTGTTCTAAGACATTGGAGAACTGTAATTTCTCTGTTTTATAGATTATTTTATAGCCTATGAACTAAACACCTTTGTGAGGAATTATTTGGATTTAATACTGGCTCCAGCAGTTAGAAGTAATAGCGTTTAAATAAGAGGTTTAAATTCTCAGTGTCTCTGTTTCCTCTTTAGTAAAATGGGATAATTATAAATAACATCTAAATTAGTTGTTTTATTAATTTTTGTTTCTTTGAGGTACGTTTTATTTATTTGCCTCTTTTATTTATTTTTATAATTTTTAAAATATTTATTGTTGAGAGTATTACA
>NW_006345530.1:0-470 GCF_000327345.1 Myotis davidii
AAAAAAAAAAGCAAGAAAAGAAAGAAAGAAAAAGATAAAAAAGAGGTACCGCAGGTATGTCTTAGCTATGCCAACAGCTCCCCCCAGTGGTTAGTTTTGAAAATACACCTGTAAGAGCAGTGGCAGTGTCCATCCACCCAAGTGGGCAAGTGGGGAAATGTCAAGATTCTAGTTTAGTGACACAGTATTAGTGCATATCTAAACCATAGTGCATGGTCACCACAGAACACTTATCAAGTTTCCATAAGTACGGAAAGTAGAGTGCAGGCCCCTGCCTTACACTGCACATATTAACACATAGAACAGCAATGATTTATATACTGATGAGAATTATGATGGAGAAAATTAAGCTTTTATAGGTGACATGACCTTTCTGTTTATTACTATAGATTAGATTTTCCAAGTTTCCATTTTAATTCCGATTCCTTTCCCCCAGATTTTAACAGAAAATATAGGACTTTTTTTTTTTT
>NW_006345531.1:0-470 GCF_000327345.1 Myotis davidii
CCCATGGCCCAGCCTGCCCACTGAGAGGCGCCAGTTCTACTAGGGCTTCATTTCAGGAGTCCTCCCTGAAGATGGTGTTAAACTGTTGGATAGATTGTGGACCCTTTGAGGACAAGCAAAGAGTGAGACTCCCTTCGTTTCTAGGAACATTGGTGTCTTAGTCACCTGTAAGGTCCCTGGGGACGTAACCAGGATTCTAGTAGGACTGGGCACCACTTAAGGGTATTTGCTTTTATGGCATTTCCTTTGGGGAAGTGATTTATTTTGATGCAATAAAGTCTAATTGAGCACCTGTTTGTTATGAAGCACTAAGCTGTACTCTGTAGGCTTGAGGCTGCCTGTCAAAGCTGACTCAATCATAGTCCTTTATATTCATGTTTCCATGGAATGCCTAGTTTGGTGTCTAAAATGGTCCAGCCTGCAATAAGTGTGTTTCTCTCAGGACCCTAGGGCCGTGGTCGGCAAACTGC
>NW_006345532.1:0-470 GCF_000327345.1 Myotis davidii
ATAAATTTTAATAATTTTTACAAAGATTTGTTTAGTTACTCCTGGGCACATGTAGTAAAAATTGGATAATAATGAAAGCCACTCCCATTTCCACCACCTTAATTCCCAGCCCCATTGATCCTGGCTGTAGGCAAAAGAGCATCATCTATTATATTCTGAGAGTATATGCAGCATCCTGAAAGCATTGCTTCAGCTGCACAAGGTATGCCATTGGCCACGTAGCTGGTGCCATAAATGAATCTTCAAACAGCCATTCCACCATTGTATCAGTCCAGTGGCTTTAGGATGAGGACATGGTAAGACTGGTGAATTCCATGAGCATGGTCCCATTGCCTTATTTCATTTCTAGACAAAGACTTCCTTCGGCAGAAGGGATGCTATGTGGATTACCAGGACAGAGGATAAGCCATTCTGTAAATCCATGGATGGTGGGTTTGGCATAAATTTCATTTGCAGAGAAAGAAAATATA
>NW_006345533.1:0-470 GCF_000327345.1 Myotis davidii
GCATATTATGCTTTTATTATTATAGATTAAGTAAAAGAAACAAAAAATATAAATAAGTTTAATGATTATATGTTAGAAAAAGGCAAAACTCAGTTACATTTTTAAGAAGTCATATATTGGTCTAAAACTACAAAGAAAATACAGGAAATTATTACATAAACATTAGGTGACATAAGCATGAATAAAGTGTAACCAGGGAGAGTCAAATAGGGATTTTTGTAGAGCAATTTGTGTTCTGTTTTTTTGACATGATTTCTAATTCCATGAGTTCATTGTACACTGTTATATTGTACATAGAAGTTAGATGCATATATAAATTATGTTTCATGCTTAATGGAGTGTTAAGATATGAGTCAAAAGTAGATGATATTTGCAAGTTATATAACCCATAAATGATGGGCATTCAGAATACATGAAGAATTTAGACCTTTCTTAAGTGTCATCTTTGCAGTAAGATTTTTCCATAATAC
>NW_006345534.1:0-470 GCF_000327345.1 Myotis davidii
AAAAAAGGGTATCAGTAAAGAATTCATTATATATAGCAAAGAGCTTAGTTAGTATGCAGAGCTGTAGTATACCAGTAGACAAAGGATCTGAGATACAAATCAGGCAGTGTAGAAATATGAGACATTCACGCTACACATATCCATTCAGTCATCATTCAGCAACTCCTCACAAGTACACAGCATATGCATCTTGCTTAAGGAGTGACTCATGCCAAAATAAAAAAGCATTCCAGGAACACCCTAGTTCAGTCCTCTCCTGGTACCTTGATCTTCATGCAAATTAGGCTCTCTATAGACCTAATTTTCTAGCTTTCCATACATGTTCAGGTAGTGCTGGCTCTACATTTGACCAAGCTGAGAAAACTGAAAAACCTCTTCCATTATACAAATGCCCAGTCTGGTCTTCTCTATTGTTTTATGGGTGATGTGAAGGGTGAATGCATTTTGAATCATTTGGGCCAGAGTTGAGC
>NW_006345535.1:0-470 GCF_000327345.1 Myotis davidii
TAATTTTCTTTTTTTATTTCTGTCACTTTAGGCACTCTACTATGGAAAGTACAGTTAACCTTTGTTAATCAAAGCCATCTTCTCCTTAGTTTAACATTTAACAACTGTCTCTTCATTCATCAAGTAAAAACATTCTGAGGACACAGAGTTGTGAAATATGCTGAATATGGCACTAAGGAAGCTAATTTCTGCAGTCGTGGAGCTGGTGCATAAATTTAACAGATTCCCTTGGTACTCTTGTGCTAAGAGAATCAATAATTCAGGCTACTTTTGCATCTAATGTTAAACCTGAAGGGACAACAGGCATAAAATAAGATATTCTCAATATGAGCTCAAGAGCAAATTACTTCATTAATGAAAATAATGCTTTAGTTAAAATTGTGAAAGTGTAACACTGAGAAAACAGTTACTAAACCAGAATAAAAAGATTCTGAGATAAGTTTAAGGGTTAGCACTAAAAATGAAATTCA
>NW_006345536.1:0-470 GCF_000327345.1 Myotis davidii
TACCTGTGCACAATTTTGTGTGCTGGGCCTTTAGTTCATTCATATTCTAAAGGGTTGCAAATATCTAGGGACCAACCCTCTTCTCTAAGAGAGGATTTATTTATGTAGAAACTGAATCTTTTTTCCTCTGCAGAGGGAAATGGCCTGCTGTATGGCAGTTGTTATGCAATAAGTCATAATCTCTGGGTTCCCTCTTGTCATAGACACTTTATACACAGTAAGGGTCTATCTTCCCATATCACACCCTCTCAGGGAAGAGAAGGGGATGTGGAGAACTTTTGTGGTTGTTGAGATAAATAAATAACAGTTTCTGATCAAGAAACATTGTGATTGCTTCCCTGGTATTATAAACTTAGCATCTGTTTGTGTCATTTATGGATATTAAAAGCTACACAGATCTAAAGGGGAGAGCTCTCTTGTTAATGAACATTATTCCAATTATTATTGTACTAGAGGCCTGGTGCATGAAA
>NW_006345537.1:0-470 GCF_000327345.1 Myotis davidii
TACTATATGTAATACTTTAAACAATAAAGAATGTTTTAAAAAGACAATTACCATATGATTCTACTTTTATGAGGCACCCAGATTAGTCAAGTCCATAGAGACAAAAAGTAAAATGGTGGTTGCCATGGGCTGAGGGAGGGGGAAATCAGTATTTTACATTATTGTTTAGTGGTAGAGTTTCAGTTTTGCAATATGAAAAAAGTTCTGGAGATGGGTGGGGTGATGATTGCATAACAATTACAAATGACCTTAATGCCATCAAACTGAATACTTAAAAATGATTAAATAGTAACTGTGTTATGTGCATTTTACCAGAATTCTTTAAAAAGTTGCATATCCTTAACTGTAAAATAATCAAGGTGACTGGAGTTTATATGTCCACAGAGAAAAGCTACTTCCTGGATTTCTAGGAATAGCCCAGTAATTCACAGCCAGCCTGCACTCCTGGCTGCACCATACCCTGAGTTTCT
>NW_006345538.1:0-470 GCF_000327345.1 Myotis davidii
CGGCCACGGCCACGGCCACGGCCACGGACGCCAGCGTTCTCACTGTTCTCACCCGAGAGCCGGGGGAGGCCTCGGCCACGTAGCTAGAGAATTTCTACTGATTCACACCACCTCCGACTCGGACCTGCTGTGGGCTCCCAGCTCTGTGACCTGTGGGGGGGTCGGGAAGGTAGGGCTGGGGGGGACGACGACGAAGGATCCTCCCAGCTGCGTGGCTTCCTTACCCATCACTTGGGGTTCATTTAAGCGGGACCCCTCCCTCCTCCGCCCTCCCCCATGTCCTCCGCATTCACGGGTGAAGCTGTGATAGAGCAACTGAAACACTGGTGACTAAAATCCCTTCGCCTGGTTCCTTTCCTTTCTTTCTTTTATCTTTTATTTTTTTGGTTAATCTTCGCCCGAAGCTATTTTTCCATTGATCTTTTTTGAGCGGCGGTTGGTTCTCAGCCTGTGGGTCACGACCCCTTTGG
>NW_006345539.1:0-470 GCF_000327345.1 Myotis davidii
GCAGGCAGCCAGGGGAAGGAAGGCCTATTGTGCGTATGTTCATGCAATAAGCTTCTAGTAATATACATAATAGATCACACTGGAAGCACCCAAATGTTCTTCAATTGATGAATGAATAAACAAATCTTGGTATATCCATACTGTTGTGGGTTAAATTGTGCCCCCTCAAAAGATATATTAGAGTTTTTACAACTGAAACCTCAGAATGTGTTCTTATTTGAAAACAGTCCTTTAGAGACATACCATACATAGTTTGCTCAGATGGGCTCATACTGGAGCTGGGTAGTGACTTAATCTAATATGATTGGTGTCCTTACAAGAAGAGAATGCCACATGACAATGAAGGCAGAGACCTGAGTGATGAATATAAAGTCGATGAGCACCAAGGATTAATGGCAACACCAGAACCTTAAAAAAAAGAAAGAAGCTAAGAACAGATTCTCTCCCAGAGCCCACAGTGATGGCATGGC
>NW_006345540.1:0-470 GCF_000327345.1 Myotis davidii
TTGTTTCTGCTCTTTTTTCTTCCATTGTAAGAGAAGAAAATCTTAGGAAATAAAGCCATCTTTTCTCTTTTCTTTGTGAAAACCTGTAGTGACCTGTCTTCCAATCAAGATAGGGTTTCCCTTAGCAACCATATCACACATCCTCCTTCCTGAAAATGCTCTGTAAATAAAAATTAGCTTAGGGGCCAACTAAAGATGATTCTTTAACAAATTATCTGTTTTGTCTCATTAGAAATTGGATGTTGATAGGGACTCTAGTTTAAAGGAAATGCATTTCTTGTCCCTTCTGAACATTTTTGAAGTAGTTTGAATAATTTAAAAACCTATTTACGTAAGAATTACTGATGCCCTTTAATATGGTAACTTAAAGCCCTTAAAGACTTCCACCTTTTGCTTTTAATCTTGCCTATTTGGATTCATCAAATATAACCTCGGTCTGGCTTTAGATCAGTGGTTCTCAACCTTCTGGC
>NW_006345541.1:0-470 GCF_000327345.1 Myotis davidii
GGGCTTGAGCCCAAGTTCTTTGCAGATTCTTTTGTGGGAGAACAAAATATCGCTGCTTCCCTCTCAGGACGAGTTTATTTCCACTCGCATTTATTCCTACACACGAGACAGTAGGCACAGGGACCGAGGTGGAGGGCTGATGAGGGGCACTCGCAGCCCTTGGGGCTGCTTCAGTCCATCAGGGCACAGCCAGAGCACCCATCTGCTGGAATCCTGTTCCACACTTCCTGGTGCTATTGTGGGAGATAGGAGATGGGTAAATGAATGCGACTCGAGGCCTCAGGGGCCACTTGCAGCCGGAGCTCTCCAAGGGCTACATGGAACTGATTCCCTGGGCTCCTGTTAAAGGCCGGCTCTGGTTCTGAGTCCTGAGAGTGTGCATTTTACACAAGCATCTGGGTGAAGTTGCGACTGCTGGCCTGGGACTGCTTTGAGCTGAGTGACTGACTCCCGGGGACAGAGGCTGTATT
>NW_006345542.1:0-470 GCF_000327345.1 Myotis davidii
TATCCACTGAGCCAAACCGGTTAGGGCGGTATTGTCCCCTCTTGCCCAGAGATCCACAGAATTTCAAGCATGGGTCAGGAATTAATGAGGCAGAAGAGTGAGCGGAAAACTAAAGCACTTGTGGAGAGCCCAGACATGTGAGGTTAGGCTCAGGCTTTACTGTTTAGGCTGGGCATTTTGAACTTGCATTTTTCTTTCATTTTTAATCTTTTAAGATACATATGGGGTTAGACTTTAACTGCTGGGACATGAAGAGGACATGCTAAACGTTGGGGGACATTGTATTTTGACCTTGGTGAATTTACATAGGATATGATGGCTTTGTCCACAGACAAGTGAGTGGTTGTTTGTTTGTTTTTGTTTTTATAGAGACAGGACTTAAGACAAGAGTTGGCCTTGGTGAGGATCTGGCCTCAGTTAAATCGCTGGCAGGCTGGGGCTCTAGCAACAGAGACCCACTGGGAGGCCCC
>NW_006345543.1:0-470 GCF_000327345.1 Myotis davidii
GGTTGACAAAGCCACTTGCAGATCCCCTCAATGTGCTGGGTGAAGTGGGGTTTGGGAGGCAGCTCCTGTAGGCACTTAGTGTCTCAGCCACAGTGGCTATCACTAAACACACGTGTTTTTTTTCTCAATTTTAACGATGAAGACATTTCCAGCACCTGGCATTAGCTCTGCAGGCACCCATACCACAGCAACCACCACACAAACCCTCTCTCTCCTCTATTAACTACTGGTCCAGCATGAGTGATGTAGACTGTAACTCTTAGGAAGCTCAATGGGATAAACTTCTGCCTGACAGATTAAAGCAACACAACTTGCCAGGTCGTTACCTTTGCTGGTAAATATCACAGAATTGGCCAGTTAAGGCTTTTTTGCCAAACTAATCACCTAGCCTAAGGTCTCCAAGTCTCTTCTGGAAACTGAATTATGGTCCAAAGGTTCTGCAAAGCTTTATAAAGGGTGGCCTAAGCAAA
>NW_006345544.1:0-470 GCF_000327345.1 Myotis davidii
TTAAAATATTTTATTCCCATCCAATTAATTTCACCTCTTTCTCGTTTCTATTTCTCACATGACTACTGGAAAATTTAAATTATATAAGATGCTTCCACATTGTATTTCCGTGGGCCAACCCATCTCTAGGTGACATATGTGCCCAGTTGTTTGAGGTGAAAATGACTTCATTGTGATGGAGTCTGTGGGAAATCTCCACCCCTGGAAGCTCAGACAAGCATTCTCCTCTGATGTTGTTCTGTTTTTTCACTTTGACACTTCTTCTCTGCTATGAAGTGGATTTGAAAACACTACCAGTTTCTTCAGCTATGGCTCCTCCCTCCACGTATCACTAAATTGCTCCTTTTAGTTTACAGGTCAGTTCAAGGAAAAAGACTTAAAAAACAAAACAAAACACACACAAAAAAACATAGTTTGGGCTTAGCAATACTTATCTTAATGCAAATAATTAAATAATGATACAGCCAAGG
>NW_006345545.1:0-470 GCF_000327345.1 Myotis davidii
CTGAAGAGCAAGCTGAGGCCAGAAAGGTAAACAACTTACCTAAAATCAGACAGCTAGTTGGTGTCAGAGAGGTGGAAACCATGTTTCTTGACTCCCAGACCAGGATTCTTTCACGACACCACACAACCGCATCAAGGAGAACATAAGCCCCTTTGTAAAGGCCAATTAAAAATATCAGACTATGAGTATGGGGTGGACAGGAGAATGAATTACATGTCAGACAATATCAGGGGATCACTATATATAAGCCTTCTTGCCACAGTTTTCATTCTCATGAGCAGACTGTTTCTTATCGTGGCAGAGTGAACCTAGCATATGAATGCAGCCATACTTTGTGAATAGATTCTGTATAGGAATAGAATAGGGAAGGACTCTGAGTTTTAACGGTGGTCCTCATCTCTGGCTATACATTAGAATCACACCAAAGGGTTTTGGGCTTGATTCTGGTCAAAGGCATGTACCTGGGTTGC
>NW_006345546.1:0-470 GCF_000327345.1 Myotis davidii
GGTAAGATCACATTCGCTACCTGAGCTGACACCCACTGATTCAACAAGCATACTGATGGTTATATGCTATTTTTTACACTGAAAATCTATTCAGTTTGTTTTCACTTTTATTTGATTTTGGGAACTTTCATGTTATTTTTCTCGCATGGAAGTTTTATGTGGAAAATTACATGTGTTGGGATTCAAAACATTAAGGGGGCTTTTTCATTTAAACTGTTTAAAATGAAAATGAAAATTTTGATACCAAATATGCCATGGTACCTTAAATTCTATTTTCAAGCCCTTAAATATTGCTTGGGGACAGACATCTCTTACTTCTAAACACACATAGGAATAGCAGGCATTCATGGAAGCAAAGTCCTGAACATGTCTCCTAACACCAAGTGAAGAGGAGATTTAGCTCCTGTCTAGATCATTAGATGGATGTAGAAGAATAAGCTCAATAACTCAGGCCACAAATAATATTTTTT
>NW_006345547.1:0-470 GCF_000327345.1 Myotis davidii
AAAAGGTTTTAAAATTTGTATTATCTACTTGTGAACTAAAATATCTCACCAATGGTGACTATGAAGAAATTGAAGACATAATTAATCACTATAATTGAACATTGATAATTATCTGTAGTTATTTCAAATATACAATCAGCAGTCAAAAATGTATATTTGTTCAAAATAATTAATATTTTTCAAAACATGTTAATGTGTCTAACACACATTTGAAATAAGCCATATTACTCTCAATAAAGCACATATCTTGGTAGCTATCCTGCAATCCAACTCTCACTTTGCTTACTCCTACCTCCATGTAATCTTCCTTACTTCCCCTCCTTAGTTTCAAATGCATAAGAGAAGCTGAAAAACTGTTATTCTAGGGAGTATTTTAGATCTTTTTCCATGGCATGCTTCATCAGTTTGGCTCAGATAAACTCATATAAAAACATTTTTAAAGCTATATTTAATGAAGCAAACTAAAAAAT
>NW_006345548.1:0-470 GCF_000327345.1 Myotis davidii
CGACCCACAGGTTGAGAACCGCTGAGTCCTAAGCTTAAAGTAGGAAAGATTACTTAATATATTCAATTTTTAATTTTGGTATTCTTCCACCTATTTTATCCATGTCTTTAAAAAGCTGTTTAACACTAGAGTTTTAGTTCAACATTATAATTTAGACACAATATGACATTTTAGTGTTTAATATGCTATAAAAAAAGAAGAAACAAATTAACCATGTCTGTGACAGATTTTATTCTAAGTGCACAAACATACTTTACTTGAGCAATGGAAGGAAGCAAAGAAGCAAAGCCAATGTGTTAAGAGACAATATTAGTAGAAGGCTAATCTGAGCTCTAACATTTTTCTGAATTATTATAATGTAATTGAAAGAAACCTTCTTTATTGTTTATTTAGATTAATTAAAACTATCTCTATTGATCTTATCTACATCAAGAAATCTTATAGCCCTAGCTGGTTTGGCTCAGTGGATA
>NW_006345549.1:0-470 GCF_000327345.1 Myotis davidii
TTAAAAACTTTTGTGCTTCAAAGGGCAGCATCAAGAATGAGAAAACCCCACAAAATTGGGAGAAAATATTTGCAAATACTATATCTGATAAGGATTTTTACCTAGAATATATAGATACAGCTCCATAATAAAGACAACCCAGTTGAAAGGATCTAAATAGACATTTCTCTAACAAGATACACAAATGCACAATAAATAGACAAAAAGATGCTCAACATCATAGTCATCAGTGATATGCCAATCAAAACCACAATGTGACACCAATTTATAACCAGTAGGATGGCTACAATCAAAAAGTTAATAACAAGTGTTGATGAGGAGCTATAAAAATTGGAACACTCATACATTGCTGGTGGAATGTAAAATGGTGCAACCGTTTTTGGAAAACAGCTTTGTAGTTCAACAAACATTAAGCATAAATTCTTCATATCCACCAGCAATTCCACTCATAGATGTATGTCTAAGAAAAA
>NW_006345550.1:0-470 GCF_000327345.1 Myotis davidii
ACCATGTTTCTCTTTTATTAGATAGGATGATAACTAATATTTATTGTCTTTACTATATGTCAGAAATTGTAATTTACCTCCACCATGTCATTTGATCCTTGAGATAAACGTGAACTAATTCATGTATTGTGTTCTCCCAAAATTCATACATTGAAATCTAACTCCTAATCATTAGGGCCTAATGTGATGGTATTGGGAGGCAATTAGGTAATGGGGGTAGAATCCTCATGAATGGAATTAGTCCTCTTATATTAAGAGGCCAAGAAACCAGCTTACCCTCTAACCACATTTGAAGATACAAGGAATAGTCAGCAGTCTGCAGCCCAGAAGAAGTCCTTCTCCAGAACCTGGTCATGCTGGCACCTTGAACATGGATTTCTAGCCTCCAGAATGGTGAGAAATAGACGTTTGTTGTTTAAGGCACTCAGACAATGGTTATTTGTTAGTGTAGCCTGCACTAATTAAGACAA
>NW_006345551.1:0-470 GCF_000327345.1 Myotis davidii
TTCTCTCCACCATGTGAGGACACAGCGAGAAGGTGACTGCCTACAAGCCAGGAGGCGGGCTCTCACCTGAGCCCCCCATGCTGGCATCCGCTCTCAGGCGTCCAGACTCCAGCAGCTGGGAGATGGACTCGCTGGTGGATGAGCCACGCAGTGGACGGTGTGTTTGTCTGAGTCTGAGCAGCCTGCGTTGGCCGGGACAGTCAGCGCTCCACCAGCCTCCCCAGAGGCCAGCCCTGCGTCTCACCGCGCACTTCCCTCTCACACGCAACAGGCCCTTTTGTGCAAGCGGCTCTCGCAAGAGCTGTGTCCAACTGCCAGGAGCCAGAGCTGACTGGTCAGGTGCTTAGTCAGTCCTGTTTCCACACCCAGCGGGAGAGCACACCCGGGGCTCCTCAAACATTCGCGGTTCATCCCTGTTTCTGAACCGTCTTTACGATGCGGACCAGCATCTGGGTTTTAGCCTGTTGCAG
>NW_006345552.1:0-470 GCF_000327345.1 Myotis davidii
GTGCATGGGACAACGCTCAATCAACTGAGCCGCACTCACCAGGGCTGTAAAATTTTTAATGGAAGACATGGAAAAAGGCTTATCATCTCATGTAAAAGTAAGACACAAAATTGTATGTTGAGCCTGATCTTGACTTAAATTCAAAAAGATACGTAGACAAAGACTGAAAGGAAGTGTGCCAAGCTGATAATTGTACCAAGGCTGTTCCTTGGGAGTCAGGTTAGGATTTTTATTTTATTCCTTATATTTTCCCGTACTGTCTAACTTTTCACAGTACACATTAAGAACTTCAGTGTAAGCAGAAGTGTTATTTAGCAAAAGTAGAGACAAAATCTCATAGGTTTGTGGAGGAGGGAGTGGTGGAATGTTTAAGTGGCAGCGGTTGGAGATGAATAGTTAGCACTTATATAACATTTCATGGGAGGCTTTTAAGGTGCTTCATAGCAACTGAGCTCATTTCCATGCCATCC
>NW_006345553.1:0-470 GCF_000327345.1 Myotis davidii
GCTCTTTCACAATATGACATGCTCGAGTTCTTTTCTGCTGAACACTGTAACCCCTAATGTAGATTTGGCAATATCGTCTCTTCCCCCTTCACAGTAATCCCTGTCATTGCTATTAGCCTATTTTTATGTGTGAATAAAAGCTTATGTTTCTTTCTGGAATGCAGCTTTTCTGTTACAGTGTATAAAAGTAAAATGTAAGCAAAAAATATGAAATAGCTCCAGATGTGGTAATTCAGTGACAAGTAGTTGGTTTATACTTTGGCAAAGAGAAAATGCCCATCAAAGACTGAATTTTACTTTACCCCAGAAAAGTGGGATAGCAGAAACAATAGGGACGTTGCAGTTCTTTCTCAACTTATGATGTGTTGCATAACACAGCAGAAAGTTACTTCTGAACTCAGAGCGATAAGAACACTCACTTTCCACCAATAACTGACATCATGTTATATTTGTCTTTCTCAGTTTGGCTT
>NW_006345554.1:0-470 GCF_000327345.1 Myotis davidii
TTCTCTCTCTCTTCATCTCTGAAATCAATAAAACTGTGTTTTTAAAAAAGAGAGAATCTAGTTAACACGTATGACATTGTCACTGGTGAAGAGGAGATCCAAAAAGACCCCTTATTTAATTTCTCAAATGCACGTTAGCCATCACTGGGTCAGAAACATCTCCAAGGTGTCTACTAACACAGACTTCAGGAGACCGTGTACTCCTGGACTGACACCCACCTGCTAATAGGCGTCTGGAAAATCTATTTTCTGCTACCTTTGTTAATACATCTTAGTAAAGCATGAATTATAAAGAAATGCAATGTCTTAGCTAAAAGAAATCAATAATGTGTTTAAGCACAAACTCATTAGTATTAAAGATTATTCCCATTTTTCATTATATTGAGAAAGAAAATGATCATCATATCAATGCTTGCCATTCATTGCACTGACATAATGTCAAATGCATTGTCCACAAAATTAAAATGTCC
>NW_006345555.1:0-470 GCF_000327345.1 Myotis davidii
GGGTAAGGATTAACAATAACAAGAAATAAAATAAAGTTAACACTAAGTTCTGCTAACTTGGAGGGTTTTATCATGTGAAGGTCAGGCTATTTCAGCACCTAATATCTCATAATTAGATGTGTAGTTTCTACCAAGGCCTATAACTGGACCTGAAGCTATTTATCAAGATGAGAATAGTTATCTTCCTAGAGTTATACACTGTGATTTTCCTATTGGTGCTTTCCAGTATCCATATAGCAACCTATTTGCAATTAATACTTCAAGTATTAAATTTCCTGACCATTAAAGAGCAATTAGTAGATTCCTATTCCTGATAATGATATGGAGAGTATCAACTTGTCCTTCACCTTGAGGGGGGAATATCAACATTGTGGAAAAACCCTGAATCTTCTGAATTTTCACTTCGGTGCCAGATTCGCCATTTTTGTGGGGTTTATTTTCTTTCCTATATTTCGCCATAATGATCCACA
>NW_006345556.1:0-470 GCF_000327345.1 Myotis davidii
GCAGGCAAATGAGGTACTAATTGATTCATATATCCAAAAAAGATCTTGAGTGGGTTAGTACACAAAGAAAATCATGGTCTCTTGTCTAGTTTCAAGAGTTGAGGTGGATTTCAGATTCAGAATCCATTGATTGACTTGTTGTGCCCCCTTGAGGAAGGTGGCTGAAACACCATAGCAAGTCCTTAGAGTAGCTATTACCAATTCTTCCGCAAAGGGACCTAACAGATTTTTATCAGATTAACTGTACACTGAGTAACATAAATATCTGAGTATTTTAAGGGCTGTGGATAAGCTGAGATGGATACCAAGTGACCCAAAATATCATCAGCCTCTTTATTAGAGAGGATGTTTAGCGGCCAATTGATAGATGGAGTCCTAGTCCAAGTCCAAAGGCTGTGGAATACTTAGAAGCTGGAAGAGCCCTCTCATTGGCTCTCTGTGGAGTGATTGGAAAGGCTAAGACAGTGATG
>NW_006345557.1:0-470 GCF_000327345.1 Myotis davidii
AAAAAAAAAAGAGCAAGCCATAGAATGTAATTTATTACTTTGTAGATATTGAAAACTCCACAGAGATTTATCTAACTACAGAAGTGTATTTTTATGCTTTGGAAAATAAGTCATCTTGAACTGTATAGCTTAAGGCAATAGTCTTATATTTTTCTGGAGAGTATTATTTAAATTCCAAAGAATTAGAGTAGAAATTTCCAAATAGACATTCTATGATGGGTAAAGAGAATCAACTGCCTATTTTTTCTGTATATTAGTACAGAAAATGTATTTCTCTATTCCTTGCCTATAAGACAGGCTTTGTATGTGAAGGATATTTGACCCAACTCTCATCATGTTGTTTTAAGTGTAAGAACTAAGATACAGGGGCATAACATGCTCATTATTTGCTGTGAGGTAAATAAAAAATCTGTTTTGATTCAGAAACCTTCTGTGTACAATTCAGGAAAAAATAATAAAGATAAGTACCG
>NW_006345558.1:0-470 GCF_000327345.1 Myotis davidii
ACCAGCTGGGCTAAACATAATTTCAGTGTGTAACTTTGAAGTAGGTACTTTTGTAATCATTCTAAAATATTTTTAAAGGAAATTTCTTTCCCATTCATTAGGTCATGCTAATCAAAATCTTATACTGGTTGTGCAATATTAAAGTTAACATATTTACTTAGGATTACTAAGTCTTAGTGGGCTACATTTAAATGAAAAGATTTAAATCTTGAAACTATTTTCCCAAATATGTTTTTAGTAAAAATCTGATTACCACACAACCACATGGGATTTGTTTGCACATTGGTCTGTTATGATTTGACTTTGCCCTAATTTGAAATCTATTTACTAATTTCCCTCCAAATCTGTCCACAATTTAAACTCTGATATCTGGGTGTAATTCTCAGAACAATATGCAGTTTTTCATCCCAATAGAAGCACATTCGTTGAATTAATGTCTCTTCTTTGGAAAATAAAAGGAGGGAAAAGTT
>NW_006345559.1:0-470 GCF_000327345.1 Myotis davidii
CTTAAGGGCCCTAGGATTTTCATCATGATAAATGAGCTTTGTCTTCTACCTAAAGTCTCCAGCTGCATTAGCCCCTATCAACACAGTCAGCCTGTCCTTTGAAGGCTTGGAGCCAGGCACTGATTTCTCTTCCCTAGATATGAAAGTCCTGCATGTCATCTTCTTTCAATATAAGGCTGTTGCTACATTGAAAATTTATTGTTTAATGCCATCAACTTCTTTCATTATCTTAGCTGGGTCTTCTAGAAAACTTGCTGCAGCTTCTACAGCAGCACTTGCTTCACCTTGCACTTTTTCATTATGGGGATGAATCAATCTCTGCTAACTTCAAATTTTTCTTCTTTAGCTTCCTTACCTCTCTGCCTTCAAAGAATTGCAGAGGGTTAGGGCCTTTCCCTGGATGAGGCTTTGGTTTATGTGAATGTTGTGGCTGGTGAGATCTTCTATCCAGACCACTAAAACTTTCTCCA
>NW_006345560.1:0-470 GCF_000327345.1 Myotis davidii
AAAAAAGAAGAAGAATATTTGAAACCCAGATAATCCTAGAGAACAGGGTTACTAAGTATAAAGTCATCTTACAGTCACAGTGTAGTTAGTCGTTCTCGGGAAATGATTTGCTTTTCAAAGCTATTTGAAGAGATTGTTTGTTTTGCTGTTTCCTTACTGTGTGCTAGGTATCTGTTCCCCAGTATAGATATTGTTCCAAAGTAGAATAATTTGGGTACTTATGATAGGAAAAACACTGGATAACTCTTTAACCTACTAGCTTTACTAGAGGAAACTCCATTTCTCCTGGTTTACACAGAGGCTGTGATTTAGAGTTCTCGTTTACGTAAGAGAATGAGTTTAAGTGGCTTTATAAGAATATAGAAAGCCACTTGATGATAAGTTTTGGCACTGAAAGAGATAGAGGCCTTGATGACTCTAAAGAGCAAGATGTGACTAAAATGGCCCTGACCAGTTTGGCTCAGTGGCTA
>NW_006345561.1:0-470 GCF_000327345.1 Myotis davidii
AAACAACCTTTACAAAACACTAGCTATTCCATAGGGACAGAAATCAGGTCACCAGCTGCCTGGGAATAAGAATGTGTCTGCAAATGGCAGGTGAGGAGGAATTACACAGGCGCCTGAGGACACTTTGGGGGTGATGGGCATTCCTTATCTTGATTGTGGTGACCATTCAATAAGCTATCATTTAAAATTATCAAATCATTCACATTAAATGTATTCAGGTTATTGTATATCAATTATAACAATTAAGCTACAGTGTTGGGAGAAGGAGAAAGGGGAGGAGGAGGATTATAAATGGATACTAGAGGGAAATGGTAGAACAAATGAGAGAGAAAAGGGGGAGAGAAAAACAGAAAGAGTTAAAAGAGAGAAAGGGAAAGGGAAAGAAGACCGATGGAGAAAATTAAATTTAAAAATGAGAGGAAGCCAGGCTGGTGTGGCTTAAAGGTTGAGCTTTGACCTATGAACCAGGA
>NW_006345562.1:0-470 GCF_000327345.1 Myotis davidii
GGAAATGCCATCATTTCCTTTGCCTTTGGTGTGGATGCACAGTGTGGGAGATGATAGTACAGGAACTTAGCAGAGTTAAGACATGTCACACTTGACCCTTCAAAACCTTTTCATGTAATATACATAAATGTGAACTTTGGCCAGTTTCATCTCTCTTTGATTTCTGTGGCCAGACACTCTTAAAGTGAATGTGGAGCATAAAAAACTTTCACTGTATCAAATAATTAACATCCCAAATAATTCCCAAAAGACAATGAAGAATCCAAAAATTGTACTCAATTAATAAAACCTAGAGAAAAATTGGCACTTCTTTTTTCCTATAAGACTAACTAAGGAGCCCCGAGAAATAAGAACCAATTCCCATAAAGCTCCACATTCTCTCCTAGTTAAGAGAGACCCTATTTTCTTATTTGATAAGAGTAATTTATTTTTTAATTTAATTTATTGAGGTGACATTGATTAATAAAATT
>NW_006345563.1:0-470 GCF_000327345.1 Myotis davidii
AGAAATAATCATGTTAATGTAACTTTATAGTTCAAATAAATAAGTACAAAGTAATTGTAGAGGTTTCTGTATTCACTGTCTCTCATTCTCATATTTTCTCTTGAGCCCAATTTAATCAGAATTTTCCCCCACACTAACCCACAGAAATGGTTCTATCTAGGTCAACAGTGACCTCCTTAATCCAGTGGTCATCGTTGTATACATTCTATCATAAACTACTGGACAGAGGAGCTCTTTCCTTCCTAGAATTATATTCTTCACTTGGATTCAAACATTCCATTTCCTCTGCATTCCTTCATAACATACTTGCTGTTTCTTCTTAATCTCCTCTCCTGATTCATCTTCAAATTTCTGTCAACTAAACTTAATGTAGCCAGGGACTGAGTGTTATAACCTCTCCTCTTTATTCATTCTCATTCCCTTGGCCAACACATTTAATATGATATATACACTGAGTGGCCAGATTATTA
>NW_006345564.1:0-470 GCF_000327345.1 Myotis davidii
GTGGACAATAGAGACCGTAATTAAACGAAGATGGGGCACAGTGGCGTGTACGCACCATCATAGAGTCCTACAGATGGTTACCCCTCCCCCAAATCCTCTGTGCTCCGCTCACCACCGCCTCCCGGCACCTGTGAGTCTTTCACCATCTCTCTCCTTCCGCCATCTCCGACGGTCACACGGTTGAAATCACAGCGTGAAGCCTTTGGAGCTCGGCTTCTTCCACATCTTTTCAGGTTTGATGGCTCATTTCTTCTTTGTGCTGAATTATCTTCCATTGTCTGCACGGACCAGTGTGTCCGTGGACATCAGTTTGTCATTCATTTGGGGAAAAGTAAGCTGAGTGACTGCTGGGTTGTGTGGCAAGCACATATTTGGTTTTGTAGGAAACTTCTAGACCATCTTGCCTGCCCACCAGCCACGAATCAGTATGCTTGTCGCTTCACATCCTCCCCAGCACTTGGTGTCAGGCC
>NW_006345565.1:0-470 GCF_000327345.1 Myotis davidii
TTAGAAAAGCAAGAAGTAGGCAAGACTTGCAGAGGAGCAACAATCTGAATTTTAAGTGTCTGTATAGGCAAGCATTCCGAGGGTAATAATCACACTAAATTTAATGTTCCTGCCAATAAGATGCATGCATGTTGGATGAGATTTTACTTACATGATTTCAGTTTTCTCACAAGAAGGACTTGGGGAAAACTGTTTAAGGTCCTTTAAGGATTTTAGGTGGATCATCCCTTGGTTGGTGTTGATGCAGAAACAGCGTCCTGTCTTCATTATTGGGACTCCTAAGAGAAAGGGAATGGGTAGCACACACTGGTTTAGGGCAATGTCTCAATTTAGGTGATCCATCAAAATGATACATTTGACTTAATCATGGTTATTACTATCATTTCCTGAGTTTCTAATAATCATTACCACAAACTCTGAAATAGGTATCACTTTCATTTTATAGACAAAGAAGCTCAAGTTCAAAGAAG
>NW_006345566.1:0-470 GCF_000327345.1 Myotis davidii
TTAGCATATTATACTTTTATTATTATAGGTGGTGAACATTCTAGGGGGACATCAAAAAGCTAGAGAACAAAAATGTTTCAAAAACATATTGCTCCTTTTATCTAATTCCAAAATAACATCACAGTTTGCAATACAAATTGGAAGCATAGGATCTTCCAATATGTCCAAAAATGTCATCACCTGAAAGAATTACAGAGAGCAAAATGGAAAGCATAAATTTCAGAGAAGCCCAGTTGAACATTCCATGTCATGCCCAGATGTACTCCTAAATACATTAAACTCCAAACATTTTAGGATAAAAGACAGAAAATAAATATCACAATATCCATGTTCAATATAAATAGTGTTAAATAGCTTAGATGAAAGACTTAAATACTTGAAAATCACTTTACCAGGTTTTACTTACAAACACCATCAATGTAATCCTTCACAAGGCTGGCATCCGTCAATACCCAGAGGCCACATTCCTA
>NW_006345567.1:0-470 GCF_000327345.1 Myotis davidii
CATTTTGTTTATCCATTCATCTAGCAGTGGACGCCTGGGTTTTTCCTACCTTTTGGCTATGTGAACAATGCTGCTGTTAGGGAACATTTGTGTACAGATATCTGTTTGAGTCATTATGGGACTTAAATGCTCAACAGCCCTTCCTAGTGACACCTCCTGTTTAAACCTACAGCCGTCCCAAGCCCAAGTGGTGGGCATCCCCCTACCCCTGCCTGCTGCTCTGCATCCTCTCACTTAGTGCCTGTGGCAAACGCTGTGCTTCAAACACTTCAGTCTTCCATGGGCCGGGGACTCAGGTTCCCCATGCAGTGGAGTTTTGAGTTCCTTTCTCTACACGATTTTTCCCCCCAGTGTCCCTTAGTTACTCTTGGCCACCAGCTGACTTCTGGAGTTTGATTCCATTAAGCTTCTTTTTTTTTCTTTTTATTGATTTTTTTCTGGGGTAACACTGGTTAACAAAATTATACAGG
>NW_006345568.1:0-470 GCF_000327345.1 Myotis davidii
TCCATGACGAGAGAGAATCATCGATCAGCTGCGTCCCAGGAGGTGACATCTGGACCTGAAGGACCCGAGTGAGCCAGCCATGCGGAGCCCTGTGGGAAGAGCATCCTGGCCGGGGAGGCCCTGAGGGGGTGGGAATGCAGTGGAAAGCCAGTGGCTGAGGGTGGTGGGGGAAGGGAGGGTGGACTGAGGGTGCTGAGGGCAGGGGAGACCAGCTCCTGAGGGCTGTGGGCCAATGAAGGGAACTGTGTTTTATTCTAAGAGTCCAGGACCCTATATCTGCAGTCCCAGAGGGCTGAGAAGGGAGATGCAAATGACCTTCATTGACTGCGGTATGGCATAGGGCTGGTCATTCTACATAGTTCGTACTTGCAGTGAGGAAGGACAGTGGGACTTAGTTACCATTTCCCAGCCACCAAACTAATGCCAGAACCTCACCTGGTGTATACAAGTCTTAACTAACCTCTGTGGGG
>NW_006345569.1:0-470 GCF_000327345.1 Myotis davidii
GCCTTTTGGTGCACAGGATGACACCCAACCAACCTGAGAAATTACATATAATTTCTGCTGGGTAGAAGGGAATTCTGAAGTCCAGTAGTATATAATAAATTTAATAATTTATCATTTAGTAAGACACATATTGAGATAAAACAGCTGATGACTTTGAAATGTTTTTATTGGAAGAAAAAAAACTATTTTAATTTTATAGAGGACAGTCTTTATGTAGTAAATTCAAATGGAGATTTAAAAGATTTTGTTCATAAGAGAAACCTTAAATGCATATAAATATTTTTGGTGACACTGGAGCAGAGGTAGGTGAGGAAGATTCCTTTAGCATCCTTGGTAATACTGTATTTTGTGTTGAGAATCACTCTCAAACTCATCAGGGATGGGGCATGAGGACCTACCCATCATGCATTTCCCGGCTCAGCATAATTCTTTCAGTTATTAGGGTTGGTTTATGCCTACTCAATTTCACT
>NW_006345570.1:0-470 GCF_000327345.1 Myotis davidii
CGCGACCCACAGGTTGAGAACCGCTGGACTAAGATCGCTTCTGTTCCTATTGTTCCGTGGGCTATAAATATTTAAATTGCTACACGTACTTTGTCTTGAATAAACAGCATATTATGGGTAAATCTCTATGTAATAGTTTCTCTAATTTCTTCAGAAACACACACACACATGCACAATTTCTATAATAATAAATGTGTCCTGCTTTTATCACAAGAACTGGTATTGTTGTGTGGTTTGGGGCATTTCTGATCGCTTAGGTTTTGTAAGAAAGCCACTGACATATTCCTTTTCATTCTTTCCTTATGAATCAATCCATCATGGCAGTTTATCTAATCCATTCTTTATTAAATTTTTTATCCTGCACCACTATCTATCCAACACCCTTTCATTCTGATCGGCTTAGCCTTACAAAAAAACTTATACATGTTCACATGCACAAGAAAAATTACCTCTCTTATGACCTCAGTGGG
>NW_006345571.1:0-471 GCF_000327345.1 Myotis davidii
ATTGATTGCATTACCTTTTTCTGACTACTTAATTTACAAGAATATCTATTATAACTGGTAAAAGAAAGTTTAGGAATGAATTATACATTGAGATAATTTATCCAAGAAGCTGAAAACCATACTTTCCTAGGAATATGTCAGGCACTTTTGTTGTCAGCTAGTAAATTGTCCTGAGCACCTAAATGCTACCTTATTGGGTTAGTAGCTCCTTTTTGTTTTTTAAATCAGGCTCTCATAAGTAGTCACTTTCAAAAGAATGATAAAAGTCGTGGCACTGTAGAAAGAGAGTTTCCCAAAAATCCATAAAAATAAGGATTGTTACCCTTAATAATGAGAAAAATTATCCTTCAAGCAATTATTTAAGTTCAAAGAATAAAACTGAAAGAAAGACAAAATATCTTATTTTGCTTGAATTATGACAGAAAAGAGGGCTGAAAATAAGATAAATAAGAGTAAAAATATATGTACTCT
>NW_006345572.1:0-470 GCF_000327345.1 Myotis davidii
ATAGGTTGATGCTCAACCACTGAGCCACGTGGGTCGATACTCCTGACTTTCTTACTGGGCCCACTCTGTTCCTTCTCTCAGTGCCTCTAATCCTTTTTCTTATCCTCTTAGCTCACCCCATAATAATTATTTTTATGTCATAAATTTCAGACCCATGACTTAGAAGTGTTCAGGATTGCTTTAGACCTTACCTAAGTCTGCACAGCCCCTTTATCTGGATGCCCCTCTCCCCATCACAGCGTTCCGGAGGTACATTTACACCAGAAATGAGGCCAGGGTTTATTTAAACTCAGAGTGACCAGGGAGGTCTTCAGTGGCATCCATATGTGTGAGATTAGAAGCTGTTAGATCAGGGCTAGGATTTTTGCTTTGCATTTCCAATGTTAGGCAAAATACTAAAAATTACATTTCTTGAATGGAGATTTGCTTTCTAGTTATTACCTTTTTAAAAAATATATATTTTATTGATT
>NW_006345573.1:0-471 GCF_000327345.1 Myotis davidii
TGAGGGCACCTGCCAATATGATCCCTTTATTGACTCCCAAAGTGCCCCTGACTCTGCCTTTCCCACTCTGTGCTGGTGCTTCCTTAAATCACCTCCCAAAGAAAACACTTAAGTGCAAACCCTCATCTCAGGGTCTGGTTTTGGAGGAAACCAACCAAGTTCATTGAACTTACCAGTACCACTGGTGAAGGGCACTTAGATGCCCTCAACTCCCAGTTCCTACAACACCAGGGTCATGAATACTTTGCTTCACGTGCCCTGCAGGTGGACATGGAACTTTACCTGGACATACACCAGGAATGAGATATGCTGGGGACAGGGCATATGTGTGCTTAATTTCACTGAGCATCACGGTCCCCTTGTGTACAGAGTCCCGATTTCCTCATATCCTGACTGGCACATCTGTTAGCAACCTCTGCATGTCTGCCCATCTCACGTACCTAAGGTGGATAGCTCCATTTTAATTTGCAC
>NW_006345574.1:0-471 GCF_000327345.1 Myotis davidii
GCTCCACCCACCGAGCCAAACCGGTTTCGGCTAGGTTCCATTTCTTTTGTGGTACCTCCCTAAGTCACACAGACAGAGGCCTTAGACTGACTGGGAAATGATTGAATGTGACGTGGTGGGCTCTACATATGAAGGAAGACCTGACAGTATAATAATAAGAAAGGCAATATAGCGTGGTGATTAACGTGAGGCAGCCTTTCATTTTAATCTTTTTTCTGCTGATGACTGCAGTGCAACTTTCAGTGAATGGGTGGCCCCTTTCATTACTTTTATGTAAATGAAGATCCAAGCAACCCAATTCACAAAGTCATTGTGAAAAACAGCTTGACCAAGTGATTCAAAGCCTCTTCAGAAATGCTTAGTTTGGACATATGTATACACCTATGATACCATCACCACAATCAAGTTAATAAACCTACTTATCAACTCCAGATGTTTCCTTGTGTCTTTTGTATGTGTGTGTGTGTGTGT
>NW_006345575.1:0-471 GCF_000327345.1 Myotis davidii
ATAAATATTCAAGAATACAACTTTTCCAATTTTAATATTCAGTCAGTAAAATTAACATAGATATTAAAAAATGCCATTTGTTCTTAAGAAAAATGTCAAGTTTCAACAATGCAATAAGAAAAACCCTGAATTTTAAAGCCTACATGGGCATTGCTAAAATAAAAAAATAGGAACCTATGGTGAAACTGTAAATGTATAAACAGCATTTAAAGATGGAGCTGGTGGTAATGTTCATTAGCATGCAAACTAGTAGTAAGTTCATGAATTTGAATTCTGGTATAAGGAATGGTCATTAATATTTTGTGCACATCTACTTCCACGGAGGTATTTAAGTGGCTGAATGTTGTAACATTAGAATAATGGCTTTAAGAGAAAAAGGAAGATTATTATACAAAAATATGACTAATAAAAGTATAATCATGATCCTGTTTGACAAATATCTGTCCTATATAATAAAAGGGTAATATGCAA
>NW_006345576.1:0-471 GCF_000327345.1 Myotis davidii
ACATATACATATACACATACATATACATATACAGAGAGAGAGAATCCCTTCATAGTAATTGTAGGTGCCCTCATTTACTTGAGGGAACTGGATTAGAAATGTATAGGATAGTATAATGGAAAGATCATGGGTTTCAGATATTAGCACCTGCATTTATTAGGTGTGTGATTTGGGACACTTACTGATTCTTTATTCCATAAATCTTTTCTATAAAATGATTCAAGTGAGTGAGTGTAGATAATATAGTTGACCCTTGAACAATGCCAGGGTTAGGGCTCTGACCCCTTGCGCAGTTGAAAATCTGTGTTATTGTCTAACTTTTGACTCCCAAAAACTTAAGTTGCCCCTTGGTATCCATGGGGGATTGGGTTCCAGGACCCCCTGCAGGTACTAAAATCTATAAATACTCAAGTCTCTTATATAAAACTAGTGCCCCAAAGCATGGATTCATGCACATTGAAAGGAAATTAA
>NW_006345577.1:0-471 GCF_000327345.1 Myotis davidii
TTATTATTTAGATCTCTCTTAAAATCGCAGGGTTATTTTTTTATTCAATAAAGACATATTTGCCCTTTAATAGGGGAATTTAAACTCCACTCATTAGTTTTGCTGGCCTGACAGATAATGCTGCTGCCTGGTTCTTGTTTGCTCACATTTGGCCTCTGTTCTGCAGCCTGTTTCGCTCACTTTTATCTCCTCAATGGTTTTAGAAGGCCCATGTCCTGTGTTTAGTTCTGCGAGTGGTTATCGCATCGTTATTAAGAGATATTCCTAACTATTTGTTTATTAATCAAAATAGCAACGCAGGGACTCTTATTAATTGTGCTTCCTTTATCCATTTCTGTCCCTTCCCAGGCTGTAATAACTAACCTGGCCATGAAAAATGTGTCATCAACATACCCATACGTACTCTTCTTTTCAAGAAGTTGCATTGTAAGCCGTTGCATTTTTATTATCCTAACGAAGCCTTTTTTTTTT
>NW_006345578.1:0-471 GCF_000327345.1 Myotis davidii
CTCTCTCTCTAAAAATCAATTTAAAATATTTTAAAAAGAGTATTTTATAAAGTGATACTAGACAGGGACTCAAAAGAGTTTAAACACGATTTTTAACTTCCTGTGATATAATTTTGAGTCACCTTGGAAGCAAGGATCTGCTAGGAGTTTATTCTTAAGATTGTCACCCTCTTCTCAATTGTCCCATCTTAAAGCATGTTTTTTACTTTAAAGACGTACACATATAAGAAAGAGGATCGTTTCTATTCTTCCGTATTATTAACGAACTGGCTCTCAGGAACCTCGGGGAATTGGCAAATGAGGTTTGAATTTTAATGTTTTATTCCCCTCAGTCTATTTTTAGAAACATGTATTTCTACTAGAGAGAAACTTGAGTTTAAAGTCAAATTGTGAGGGCGGGGTACATTTGGTATTTTGGACATGTGACATTTCCAACTCTTAATTTAAATGAAATCATGATGTTCCACTTTA
>NW_006345579.1:0-471 GCF_000327345.1 Myotis davidii
TCTGTTTTGTAAACTAAGAAGCCTTAACAGCAAAGGCAGTGGGTCTCTAATTCACACATGCTCGGCTAGCTCATTCAAGCTGCCATGAAAGAGAACCACGGAGGCCACTTCAGCTTCCTGCAGGTTTCCCAGGACATGCACCTGAGTCCTGGTCTCAGGGGTCTACATGCCCTCACCCTGCACACACCCTGCCACTTAGAAACTGCACTGACTGTGGAAAATTGGTAGTAAACGCAGGTCATGCAGTGGGATGAGAGGTGGAAGCTTCGTATCCGCTGCGTGGGTGCCACATTAGACGCGAATGCTCCTGCACTTGTCACCTGGGGCACATCTCATTTGCTGCACTGAGGTTGGGCCTCTCATTGTGGTTGCCTTAAATCATATTTACTTCTCATAGAAAGTGATAAAGAATAAAGAATTTCTCAAGATTTGGTTTCAAGCCCTAACCGGTTTGGCTCGGTGGGTAGAGCA
>NW_006345580.1:0-471 GCF_000327345.1 Myotis davidii
CTGGTCACTTAGGCTTTTATATATATAGATATTTCCTTTGGTGTAACTGCTGTCCATTTTCAGGGACCATCTCAAATGCCATAATCTGCTCTGAAAGCCTTTTCTCATTGCCCAGCTAGAAGCTGTCTCTACCTCTTGGAGTTTATTACATTGATGGATTTGAATATTTGCTGTAGGCATACATCATTTTCTACCATGTGTTATGATTACTCATCTCCCAGTTTCAACTGAGAGTTTCACAAAGTGTGTTTGACAAAACAGTAGTTCCAGACAAAAGCTGAACAATAAATTTGAAAATGCTGCCTGCTCTAGTCCCCACCTTAGGAATTTCAGTGCGGATGAAGAAAAATGAATATGTATGATAAATGTCTAAAGGTGGAATTAGCAGGACTTGAAAACTGGAGGCTGTGAGGGTAAGACAGAATGAGTGGTCTAGAACAGCGGTCGCCAACCTTTCAGACTTCACAGACC
>NW_006345581.1:0-471 GCF_000327345.1 Myotis davidii
AAGAAAGCAAAGTGTGGCCTTGTTTGACCTCCGCTGGGAATATGTTTGCTGGATGACTCAATGTTTCTGCTGCTCTGTACATGTGCATGTCTGAGAATGACCAGGAAATCACTGTCTTGATTCTGGTGTTATATAAATAAGTTTTAGCAAGTAACCAAATTTGCAAATGTGGAATTCGTGAATGAGAGTTGACTGTACTATATTTTGTTCAGTTGATGAACATTTCGGTTGTTTCTACAGTGAGGCTATTATGAGTAATGCTACTGTGAATATTTACATACAAGTCTTTGTGTAGATGTATGCCTTCATTTCCCTTGGGCAGATACCTAGGAGTGGAATTGTTAGGTCATTTGGTAAGTTTATGTTTACCTTTTTAAGAAACTGCCACACTATTTTCCAAAGTGGTTGTACTATTTTACACCCCCACCAGCAATGTCTGAGGGTTCCAGTTTCTCCACATCTTCACCAACA
>NW_006345582.1:0-471 GCF_000327345.1 Myotis davidii
GCTAATAATAAAATAGAACAATTATGACAAATATTGTAGCAAAAGTGATGTGACTGCGGTCTATCTCTCCAGTAATTATTGTATTTTTCTGCCCAAACCTATTCCTGAATCTATGTACCAGTCCCTGACTTTCATTCACGGGTTTGGTGTCACTCATTTCTGGGGGTCCCTGGCTGAAGCCTTCATATAGTCTCAATGCTTTGGGGACGCAGCGTATTGCCATCAATCAAAACACGTTTTCTCTTCATGTCTCCCACCCACAAATTTAATACCTTTTCCACCTTAACTAAGCACTTACATGTACTGTGGCCTTAACCTTTGCAGTTTGAGATGCGACAACACAACCAGCACACATTTATTTTTCCTTCTTCACAATTTCAGGGCCAGAAGGCTCATTTTTACCATAGATCTTAGCAACTTCAGCATCCATTATTTTTCTCTTTCCTTATTAAGTCAAGAACTTTCACCTTT
>NW_006345583.1:0-471 GCF_000327345.1 Myotis davidii
GGTTCATAGGTCGATGCTTAACCACTGAACCATATCAGCTGGGCTGCCATAGCATTCTTACAGCACACAGAGCAGCAGCTTATTTTCTCACCAAGACTTCCTCCTGATTACTGTAATTTTATGCCTTAATTCCAGAGTTCTTCTAATATTCAACTGACAGATTTCTTCAGCTGATTAGTTGATTTTCCTCTAGCTTTAATGAGATATATTTGATATGTAGCATTATGTAAATTTAAGATAGGCAACACAGTGATATAATTTATGTACATATTTCAGAATGATTACCACAATAAGGTTAGTTAATACCTCTCTCACTACATATAATTGCCATTATTTTTGTGGGTAATAGAAAATTTTTGATTTACTCTCTTAGAAACTTTCAAATATGTAATATATAATATGTATAATATAATATGCAATATATAATATATGATACGTGATATCCTATATAGTAAAAGCCTAATATGCAAA
>NW_006345584.1:0-471 GCF_000327345.1 Myotis davidii
GATATGGTGGTTCAGGGTTGTCTTGAAAAACATTATAAATATAGAGATTTCAAAGATAGGCAATTTTCTGAAAGGCAAACCAGGGAGAACATGTGAGAAAGAAGAAACAACATGAGTCAAAGTTTGGTTTGGGAAAACTGTATTTTGGAGAATAGAGCCTGTTCAATGTTGGTTTGGAAATAATTCTAGTAGGCAAGATGTGGGTGTAAGAAGAAAAAGATTTAACAATAAAGGAGTTTGGAATATTTGCAAAAACACAGCAGGCTCTGTGGATTGTGAACTATGTATAAATAACACCTATAAACCTGCTTTTCATAAACTTTACAGACTTCGACATTCATTCAGGTAAATGTGACTGTCAGAGGGAAAGCCTTTAACATAACTCTGGTCTACAAGAAATGAAAGAGCTGCAGCCTTCTTAGGAAGGCGAATAGTCATGGGACCCCAAGACTCTTAAGGGCACCAACATCA
>NW_006345585.1:0-471 GCF_000327345.1 Myotis davidii
CCCTCTCGTAATCCAGGACCTCTCAGGGGATGTAAGCAGGCCAGGGCCTCTAGTAATTCAATATAATTCAACAAACATTATTAAGCCCCTGTAGGTTACCACATACTGCGCTAAATGGTAGACATACAGAGATGTCACAGGTAACTCTTACCCCTGAAAAGTATAGATTTTTGAAGTGAAACAGATAATTTTGGTACAATAATCATAAATATTTAGAATAGAGCTATACCCAGAATGCTGTAGGAACCCCAGAGGCAGGGCATCATAATAGTTAGGAACACAGACTCTAAAAACCAACTATTTAGGTTAGAATTCCATGTCTGCCATTCATTTGGATGTATTTGTTATCTAAGTTTCAGTTTTCTTGGCTATAAAATGGGTGCAATAAATAGTATTTGCCACATAGAATTGTTGTGAGGATATGTTATAACAAGATATTGTGTATTAAATTCTTAGTATAGGACATGGCAC
>NW_006345586.1:0-471 GCF_000327345.1 Myotis davidii
TGACAATTTTATAGATTCCTAAAATAGAAGAGGTATGGGATTATAAATTTAATAATGATCACAAACTAAAAACCTAGAGGATTTCAGCTAGAAGTTGTGCCGTTCTTAAAGGAGAATATTACAGATACTGACCAATTATTGACATTGCAGGGAAAAATATAAGTTTAAATACATTTGTTACCATTTCTTAAGGTAAAATTTACATTAAATAAAATTTACCATTTTAAAATGAACACCTCAGTGACATTTAGTACATTTACAATGTTTTACAATCATTATCTCTATCTAATTTCAAAACATTTCATCATCCCCAAAGGAAACCCCACACCCATTAAGCAATTTCTCCCTATTCCCCTGCCCCCCAAATCCCTGGTAACCACCAATCTGCATTCTGTCACCTATTCTGGATAGATTACCTACTTTGTGTATAAATGGAACCATACAATATGTGACCTTTTGTGTTTGGCTTCT
>NW_006345587.1:0-471 GCF_000327345.1 Myotis davidii
ATTCTTTCATAAAATAGAGGAGTGAATACTTTCGAATGCATTATCTGAAGGCCTGACAAAGACATTACAATAAGCACAATTACAGACCAATACGCCTCATGAACATAGGCACAAAAATCCATAAATAAATATTAACAAACTAAATCCAACAATGTATAAAAAAGGATAATGCATTATAACTAAGTAGGGCTTGTTCCAGGAATACAAGATTGGTTTAAGATGCTAAAATAAATTAATATAATTCATCATATTCACAGAATAAAGGAAAAGATACAATAGTTGTAGAACATAGAAGAAAAATAATTTGGCACCATCCAGAATTTTGGGGGGATTTAGATAAAAGCAAACACTCAGCAAGCTGCAAATAAATGGGGACTTCCTCAACCTAACCAATGGAGGCCAACATAGTATTTAACTTAGAACTACTGAGTGCTTACCCTTAAGTAAAGAAACAATGTCCTGGAGTAAGTG
>NW_006345588.1:0-471 GCF_000327345.1 Myotis davidii
AGAGAGAGAGAGAGAGAGAGAGAAATGGAACTAAACACCTGCCTAGTTCTGATGAATGATGTAGTTCAGATCTGGCTTTGAAAGAATTACTTACTACTAAGTGGAGAAACTCTCATTTCTCTCATTCTGTAATGACACTGAAAGCTGCCTCACTTTAGAAAGTGTTATATCATGCTTTAGTGATATAAAGATTCATAGTAAGATACCTTACTATGAGGTAGAGAACTGATTGGTCTGACCCTCTTTTAGCTTCAGGAAAAGACCCATATAAATTTTTGGTGTTTTCTTGCTTCCAAACCCTTTTTAAGCCTAAAATGTATAACTCCTAACTAAAGATAGTGGTCTCAGTTTTTCATTGTTTTTGCTTCATTTTATTACAAGGTTTGATAATTCCTTGAGCATTAAAGCCAGTCACTATTATGTGAACTATATAATGAACATTTCATTGGGTATTTGGTACCTAGACCCACT
>NW_006345589.1:0-471 GCF_000327345.1 Myotis davidii
AGTCGTTCCACCGTTCGGTCAATTTGCATATTAATCTTTAATTATATAGGCTGCTTTTAGCAATAAACAACTACACAAGTCTTACATTAAGCTTCTCAACTATCTAGGAAAGAATCAAATGTTTTGTTCATGGCCTAGGATCTCTCTCTCTTTCTCTTTCTTTCTGTCAACATTAGGCCATTAGTGGTAGGCAGAAATTAGAAAACATTTTAGACTATGGGCACTCATTGTGGGAACACGTTTAATAATTTGTGAACATACTTTAAAATGTATCTGTATCTAATAAAATTTAAAAGTTATTATTTTATACTCTGTGTCTATAGATTTATTTGATTAAGATTTATCATCATTCAAATTTTCTGAGTAAATTTTCAGAGGTGCTTATATTATTTCAAAGGATTATCAATATTTTTATTATATAATTTTTTGGGTTTGTACTAGAACAGTGATGGCGAACCTTTAGAGCTCGGC
>NW_006345590.1:0-471 GCF_000327345.1 Myotis davidii
TTACCTTTACCTTCTTGGACTCAATATCTCTCTGATACAGAGAGGAACTCAATTAAGTTTTTAATAGAATCAATATGCATTTGTATATTAAAAAATTATTGGTACAGAATATGTTTGCACTTGGCACTTCATTCATTCAACAAATGTCTTTTTGAGTCTTAGTTCTGTGTTAAGCCACAGAGATACAAAGATATATAGAATCATACCCAAATGGGGTTAATGTCCAGAGTTTCTTCTTGATTAATTTACAGGTTCAATATTCTTGGGGTCAAATTAGTTATAATTTCATAAAATATAAAATCTGTGCATACAAAAACTGTATAGGTGAATAGAGAATAGAGAAACATAGAAAAAATAATTTTCTTTAATCTCCACACGAGGATGTTTTTATTGATATCAGAGAGAGAGGAAGAGAGAGCAAGAGAAACATCGATGTGAGAGACCAACATTCAGATAGCTCCCATATGCACT
>NW_006345591.1:0-471 GCF_000327345.1 Myotis davidii
GGGCCTCTAATAGATAATAAACTCACAAAATTATGGCAGTTTGAACCCTAGTTAATGCTTGCTAATCTCAGCTGAGCTTTCCTTGCTTAGCAAGCCTGTCCTGCCTTCCTGAATGGCCCACACCACATTACTTATGCCAACTATCCCAGACCTTTTTCTTCCTTCCTAGAATTCAGAATTGAATGGCTGTAACTGCTGACCTCACCTAACACATCATAGGCCATCCAACTAGCACCCCCTTAACATTCCTCAATATTTGAAAAAATTTCCAGAGCTACCTCTTCCTCTTGTGCCCATCCCCTCCTACTTCCTGTAGATCCTGCTCCCTTCCCATTGGCCTTTTTCTTTTTCCAAATACCAGATCCCGAGATCCTCCACCCTGCATATCACTGAGTGGTGTTACAGCTCCTTCCCTCTGTCGGCCATCTTTTTAAAAAATATATTTTTTAATTTAATTCAGAGAGGAAGGAA
>NW_006345592.1:0-471 GCF_000327345.1 Myotis davidii
TTTTTTTTTGTTTCTTTCTACCATTCTGCATATCTTTCTGTCTCCCTTTCTAGCACCTCAGTGGGTATGAGCTCAGGTGATATAAGATAATGCCAAAAGACCTGATTTTTTTTTTTTCAAACCAGGTCAGAGACCAATAGTGATAAACATTGGAAAACTCTTCATGGCTAAGAGCAGGGGTCGGAGAATTCACTCAAAGATTTTTTTCCCCTCTCTTAGGTTTATTTTCCATTGAAATGAAGAATTGGGCTGGAGGTTGGCAGGGTTAAAATTTAAAAGGTAATTCTGATAAAAAGAGGTAATAAGCAGTTAAAACTAAAATAGTACATACCTATACACATAAAATAAATTTTGATCCTCTCTTTGGATTTATCTGTGTGACCTCTGTTGTGTGCATATCTGAGAGATTAATATAAATAATGCTTTTCAAGGGCTACTCCTGTTATGCCCAGATTTCAAGATCCCCCAAGA
>NW_006345593.1:0-471 GCF_000327345.1 Myotis davidii
AAGTCCCAATATCTGCAGTCAGCCAGCTGGAGATTCAGGAAAGCCAACAATGTAGTTCTGGTTGGATCTGAAATCCTGAGAACCAGAGAGCTGATGGTATAATTCCAGTCTGAAGATTGGTAGGTTCAAGACCAAGGAAGAGCTGATGTCTCAGTTTGTGTCTGAAGGAAGGGAGTGGGGAGGGAAGTCTCAGCTCAAAGGAATCCAGGCAAAAGGAATTCCTCTTAATAGAGGAAGTGTCAGCTTTTTTGTTTTATTCAGGTCTTCAACTTATTAGGCAAGGCCCACCCACGTTAGCTAGAGCAATCTGCTTTACTCAGTTTACTGATTAAAATGTTAATCACAATGCCAAGCTTTTTCTTTATAGCATTTTAGTCTCTGCTCAGGATGTTTTGCCCAGAGTAATTTAGTGCTTCAACTGTGTTCAGTTTTATTATGATGTTTAATACTATATTGTCTAGGTCAGTGGTC
>NW_006345594.1:0-471 GCF_000327345.1 Myotis davidii
CTATTATCATAATGAGCTAGCTAATATTAATGATAGGAAGAGAGTAAAGAGAAGGCCAGACATTATAAGCATGGTCATATGGACAGCTCCACCAGGAAGCTAAAGCTTCACACTGCCCAGGGAACCACAGGTCCATTCCCTGCCGATCACTGAGAGGAGGGATGAACAAGGGGCGAAATGGGTGCATGCACAGTTAAGTTGAGGTGACATAGGGAAAGTGTTTGCCTGTCAGTCTAGCCTGGGACAAAGATCATTGAGGAAGAGGGGCAGCCACTGCAAGCATGCAAAATCTTGAAAGGTTAAAATCCCCAGACAGAGAGATCCCTCTCTCTTGCTCCATGACCTTCACTTGCCTGCCATGTGGCCTTAAGCAGCCACCTGGCCTATGGCCATGGGGACCCAACACAAAATGCAGCTGGGAACATAGCTAACTTAGCTAGATGCTGGACTGGATTGGACTTTAATATGGAG
>NW_006345595.1:0-471 GCF_000327345.1 Myotis davidii
GTCAAACTCAAAGGCTAACATGGGCCAAATAGATGAGGCATGTGGCCCACAGGCCATGAGTCAGTCTCTCTCTCATCTCCTATTCATTGCCAAACTTTTAAAAGTAATTTCCTTCCCTCATGTCTCTTGCCTCACTTCCCACATTCCTCAGACCACTCTAACTTGGTTACGGTGTGCACCCACCCTCTCACCAGAATGGCTCTTGCTCAGGTCACCCTTGGCCTACTTCAACACTGCTAAAAGGCATGGGCATTTTCAGTCCTCATCTCAGGTGAATGGCCAGCAGGATTTTGCACTGTTAGCAACTCCTTTAAAAATTCCAACCATCTTCTTTATACTTCCTTCATATTCTCCTAACTTTCCTTTTACCTCTTCAGCCTAATTAATTTCTACTCTTTTCTTATTCTGCAAATCTCAGTTCTCAACTCAAAGGTTACGTTATGTTGTTTTTTAAAATATGTTTTTATTGAT
>NW_006345596.1:0-471 GCF_000327345.1 Myotis davidii
TGCATGAATTTCATGCATTGGACCTCTAGTCTTTTTATTAAAAAGCCAGTTGTAAGATTTAAGAAATGGTTCTCCTTTTATTGATTAAAGTGATTACACGATCTTCTTTGATGATTTTTGTTGGAAACCTTTTGAGACATGGTTGATGAGTGGTTCTATTAACCTCAGAAGCAGGTTGAAAGGAAAAGTCAGCAAAGTGAATTAAATTTGTATCTTAAGACAGACTTTATGAATATTCTTGCTTGTTATATAGCTATGTGTCAGACAGAACCCTTCTACTGTAAGCTTTAATTTAACTAATGATTCCTTTGATTCCAAATCACTAAGACATCACTGAGAGTCAAAGACTAACCTTGAAAATGGCTTCTCTTCTTCAGCCATCCGAAAGATCCAAAGCTCCACTAAGTAGGTGTGGATTTTTCATCTTCATGCAGAAGTTACCAGAGTCTCTGGTTGTAAAGATGTGTTGTT
>NW_006345597.1:0-471 GCF_000327345.1 Myotis davidii
CTTCTCAAGTACACATGGAACATGCTCAAGGTTTCTGTTTGGGGTGATGAAAAAGTTTTGGAACCAGACAGTGATGACTGTTGCACAACATTATAAAGGTAATGCCACTGAATTATACACTTTAAAATGGTTATAATGGTAAGTTTGTTATGTGTATTTTACTGCAATAAAAAGATATCATTAAGAAAATTAAAAGACAAGCCACAGTACAAACATGTATTTGCAAAGAATATACAGACAATGGGTTTGATTCAGAATACATATTTTATATAGTTCAAAAACAAATAAGACAGAACACCTAATAGAAAGAAAAAGGGAGGGATATCTAAATGGGCACTTCAACAGAGCCAACGGACAATGAAAATATGTAGACCTGCTCATCCTCCTTAGTAATCAGAGAAATGCAGGTTGAAAAAGAAGACACATACTAAAACTTGGCCACCCAGAAGCAGGAGTGAGGCTCAGGGCTGA
>NW_006345598.1:0-471 GCF_000327345.1 Myotis davidii
CAAACCTGCAACCTTTTGGTGTAGGGGACAACGCCAACCAACTGAGCTATTGGCCAGGACCCTCTAATTCTACAGTCTATAAATTCATGACTTTACTAAAGACCTGGAACACAACAGTTAAGAGTCAAATCTAACCCAAACCAATTGCAAAATGGCCCAACATCTAATATATTTTCTGGTGATGAGATAGTCTTGTTCGTTTAAATCTCTTGGAAATGGATTTGGAAAGCAATGAGATCTCTGCCTTTGCAATGTGTAGCATACATCTGTGTGGCTCATTTTCAAAGCTTAGGAGTCACCTTTGTCTTGGTGTGTATTTTTATATTTCTGGTAGTGTTTTTAAAATTTTTAAGAGATTTAGTTTGAAATGGCTTTGTCATTCCAAATAATTCCTCTCTTTGCACATGATACATTTAAAAAATTATTATAGTTATTTTACAATTGCAGTTTACTTTCAATATTATTTTGTAT
>NW_006345599.1:0-471 GCF_000327345.1 Myotis davidii
AGGATGGCAGGATGACCTCTGATTACGGTGCCAATAAAAGAACACAGATAAAAGTGGGCCATTGGGTCATGCGGGGAAAGCACCCTCAGGGGTAGTCACCACACAGACTTCATGTCTGTTCACTCTGGCATCTGCTGACCAGTCGGGTTGATTTCTTTCATCTCACTTCCTCCCTTTATGATTTTAATGTAATACTTGATACATGCAACAGAGTGGGTAACAAATATGTAAGAAAGCATGATAATAAACTGAACTCCTGGGAGCCTTGTTGTAGAAGACCAGAGAAGAACCAAGCATCGCTTAGAGAAACAGAGTTACACAGCTTTCTTACGCCTGCGGACTCAGAGGAGGTTGCCCCTCAAATTCTAAGCAAACCAATATGGTGGAAGCCCCTCTTATACCCCTTTTGGTTTCTTTTGTCCCTCAAATATGGATTATACTTCCAGACCTTTCTCGGGCTTTGCAAAAAGC
>NW_006345600.1:0-471 GCF_000327345.1 Myotis davidii
TTTGAAATTTTAGAATGCTAAAGCTTCTAATGAGGAAAAATGGGTCACATACCAAGGACTGGGAACAAGAATGGCATCAGAATTCTCAATAGCACTACTGAAAACCAGAAGGCAGTGGAGCAATGCCTGGACTGAGAAAGAAACTGACCCTGAGGGAAGAAGAATAAAAAAGAAGCTTGGTCTTGCTCATATCATTTTAGCTGCAAAATCAAGCCCCATCCGAAGCCAGTTTTACCTTTGAATATGTTAACCCAAATACCCTTTATTATTTAAGCAAATGTATGTTCATCTTTCTGTTGTTTACAATCTAGTCTCTAGTCTAACAAAGTAAGGAGTGAAGAAGGCCAAGTTGACTGTAGGTTGATGTGGGGATGTGATTGAGTTCAGCATGTGCAACAAGAAGGTCAAGGGAATTAAATATCTTGGCAAAAGAATGATTAAAATGGCCCTAACCAGTTTGGCTCAGTGGAT
>NW_006345601.1:0-470 GCF_000327345.1 Myotis davidii
AGAAATCCTACATGTTGATTTTTCCCACAGTACAGTGACAACAGCACATGAGAAAGCTAGAGACTCTAGTCCTGGCGATGCTGCTAACAATCAGAGGAGCTTGGCAGGTAAGAGGAGGCACCTACCTGTGCCTCAGTGTCCCTCCTGTGTAGAATGAGATAATCCTCTTCCAAAATTGAATGGTAAATTCAAACCTCCATTTAGTTGGTTATCTATTAGGACTATTTTGATTGGACGTGAAAGGAAACCTAAATCTAAGAAAAAGGGGGCTTATTGGTTAGCATGATTGAAAATTCAGGTGTACAACTGGATTCTGGGCCCAAAACAGTATCAGAAGGATCCAATGTCTCTCCAGCTTTCAGCTTTCCTCTCCTCCTGGTTGCTTTCCTGCCCAGGTTGCCTGAGAGGGCAGAGGGCTGACTGCAGTCTCAGACCCACCTTCTCCCAAGTTCAGGGAGAGGAGAGGGGAG
>NW_006345602.1:0-471 GCF_000327345.1 Myotis davidii
TTTTTTATTGGTATCTTTTGTATCTTCATAGAAAAACTCCCACACTCATTAAATAGCTGTCCATTATGATATCTTTGAGAGAAGACGGCTGTATCTTGGCCTCCCCACTGAGGGAAGTCTCATTATAGTTTGTCTCTTTATGGTTTCAAAATGCTGGCCTCACATGCTTAACTCATTAATGAGACTGGATAATGGCTGGTTTGTCGCACTGAAGCCACACAGAGTTAAAAGAATGTTGCAGTTTAATCCATTGGCACGGGAACTACATTTGTAAAGCCCTTGCCCACTTGAGAAGAGATGGATAGAAAAGAGGTTTTTTTTCCAAATTCAGTTCATTTGTAGCTCTTTGATTTTGATTTCTCTTCCTACTGTTTGTATTCTTAAGGATAAGAGAAAGGAGTTTAATAAAAACCAAAAGTGTTTTGATAGTCAAAGTGAGGTGTCTTCTTTTGTTTAAAGTATTTTTTGTTT
>NW_006345603.1:0-471 GCF_000327345.1 Myotis davidii
AACAGCACCCTTTTCTCTCTCCCTGACATCCCGATGGAGTCCAGCTAGTGTTCTTCTCCCTGAACGAAGGTGGGAGGTCCTTGAAGGGGTGGCCACTGCTCTCCAGGGAGGGCCCACATCGCTCCTCATCTCAATGGGGCAGCCTCTTCTCTTGTCCATTGCAGAGCTCCTGCCTCACCTGGAGCCCATGGGCCCACCCCCAAGAAGAGCACTGAAGACCTTGGAGGAGGAATACCCTGGTATGTGTGGAGGGCGTGGCAAGCGCTGTAGAGAGACGGGCTACGGGTCATTCCTAAGGCCAGGGGGGTGGTCGATGAATTTGGTGTCTCTTTTTCTCTCCTTTTTTTTTCAACCCTTCTTTTATGGATTTAAGAGAAGATATGTGTTTTTATTAATTTTAGAGAGAAGAGAAAGAGAGAGCCCTAGCCCGTTTGCCTCAGCTGTGGGCTTGATCCCCAGTGTGGGGCATGC
>NW_006345604.1:0-471 GCF_000327345.1 Myotis davidii
CCCCTTATTTTCTTGGCCCATTTAATCAGTAGCTAAGTTTGGGATTCATTATGAAGAATTTTGCAACCATAGAGCCAGCATGGGCAGCACAGTGATTAAAAGTGCACATTCAGACATGGATTTCAATCTAGGATTAGTGACTGTGGGCAAGGTAACGCCCTATGCCTCATTTTTTCTCATCTGTTAGTTGGGGGAAATAATGGCACCTTCCTCATGGAGTTGTTAGGTTTAATTGAAGAAATGCATGGAAATGCTCAGCACACTCGTAGGCATGCCGTATGCTTTCATAATTGTTAGCTATTGTTATTTAGTTCAGATTCTAGTCATTCTTCATGGCTTGTGGGTGGGAGCTTTGTGTTATTAAAAGGAGGGGGCTGAGTAATTTTGAACTCAGAAGAATTCAGAGGATGTACAAATTGTCTGGTGACTAGCATCTAGAAAATGATTTCCAGCTCCTTTGGGAATACCAGG
>NW_006345605.1:0-471 GCF_000327345.1 Myotis davidii
TTCTTTGTCCCAGGAAGATTCACTCTTTCTCCTTTAACTCCATCAGGAAATACTCCAGCAAAACTGAACTCAGAAAGTCCCTGAACCATATTTTGTGCCTCAGTGTTTTTTGCTGATGCTGTTCCTTTTTGGAATCCTTTGCTCCTGAGTGATGAAAAATTCCTACTAACCCTTCAAGGGTTCAAGTGTCCCTTTAACAGGGACACCATCCCTCAACCTACCCTGAGAGAACTGAACACTAACTTTGCTCCCTACTGTACAATGCACATATCTGAAAAGGTAAAACGAACAATCGTTCCTTCAACAAACACCTGAATGCTTGCTTTGTGTCAGACACTGCACTAGGTTAACAATGAACCTAATTAACAGTGTGCTCTCAGGGACCTTACTATCTAGCAGGGGAGATAGGAAGTACCAGGTGCTATGAGACTATACAATAAAGCAGCGGTCGCCAACTGGTGGTCCACGGAC
>NW_006345606.1:0-471 GCF_000327345.1 Myotis davidii
CTCTGCTCTTTGAGTGTGAAGCAACCATCTGTCCAACACAAATTCCTGTGATGATAGAAATGTCCAGGTTTGTGTTGTCCAATCCTGTAGCCCATGGCCATACAGAGCCATTGACACTCAAATGTAACTGAGGAAGAGAATTTTTATTTTTACTTCACTTTAATATCAGTGTAAATAGCCACTTGTGGGTGAGACTGTCATACTGGGCACCGCAGCTGAGTACAGCCTGGCTCAGTCACTTTTCTGGAAGGGCAGGCAGTAGACATCTCTGTTATTCAGCTTCAGGCGAGAAAGGAAGATGCTTAGAAAGAAGGTGGTGGTTTTGTTGTTCCAGTGAATATGTCCCAGAAAGAGGGGTGATCCCAAAGCAGTGGGTTTTGATACAGGAGACCAGACAGAAGAAAATGTGTGAGATGAACAAAACAGAACAAAAAAAGAATGCTGCCTGGCCAGCATGGCTCAGTGGTTGAG
>NW_006345607.1:0-471 GCF_000327345.1 Myotis davidii
CCTGGACCTGCTGGGGTTGGACCCCGGCAAGATTTGAGAGTGTTACAGGGGATATTATTTGAAATTTGGTAGGCAAACAGGTATAAAGTAGAACTTTCTCATGGAATAGTCACCTCAGATTTATATTATACTCCATATGGGATTATTTAATCTGTCCCATTGCACTATTTGTCTGTTCATGTTACAGGCCACATTGTTTTCTTTTGTGATTATACAGTAATACAGGGTAGAGCAAATATTCCTTTTTGCACTTCTTTTCCAAAATTGTCAGTTTTGGACCCAGTATTTCAGATTTCTCTGATGAAGTTTTGATTGAAATTTCATGCATTGTTTATTTAATTTGGGGATATTTGACATTTTTTTAGGTGCTAAATGGTCCATGAACACAGTTCATCTCTACATCTACATATATAAAAATCTAAGCTACCAAACGACCAATCGACCAGTCTCTATGACACACACTGACCACCA
>NW_006345608.1:0-471 GCF_000327345.1 Myotis davidii
TGCCATTTGTGCCAGCTAAACCCAAAGACAGACGAAGTCTTGGAGACAAAATAACAAAAACCCCATTAAAGCCAAACAGACCTAAGATAAAAGTAAAACAGACCGAAGAATAATCCAAAACTCCTCTATACACTCATTTTAATACGTCAGCATATTAAAAAATGGACCTGGAAAGCTGATGAATACTCTAGTGAAACCCTCCCCTAAGATTCTCACCTGCAAAAATAAAAAAAAAGGATAAAAAGACCTCAGGACAAAGACTGAATGCAGGCTCACTCTAGAGCATGGATGTGAACTTTTTATTTCTTCCTATATTCTAAGGGTCCGCACGAGACTTGCCCCCAGGGTAGCTTCTAAGCCAATAACCTCTGCACTGTTGTCCAGATGGCTTAAGCATGTTGGCTTCCAACAGGGCCTTGAAACATAATTCATATTAAGTAGGCATGGCCTTTGTTTCTCATGAATTTTCCT
>NW_006345609.1:0-471 GCF_000327345.1 Myotis davidii
GGTGACCGGGATCTAAGACATTCCAGTGCCTTCCACGTGTGACATCACCGCGGTCATGGCTCGCGTGCCTCACACATAGGACGCCGTCATGGTCACGGCACGCCCGGTCCGCCCGGGTTAGTCGCAAATTCACTATATTTAACGCGTGTGAGCAGCCACGCATAACGGTCACCCTGCAGCCTTCGCTCATCCTCCCCCTGGGAGTGACCGCATACCCGACATTCTTGGAAAATAGCTTCGTGTCTGGGCCCCGGAGTGTTTCACACTCGACTTCTCCGGGAGCAGGAAGCGCCCTGGCTGGGTGGCTCAGTGGTGGGAGCACCGCCTCCTGCAGGGAAAGGTTGCAGGTTCGATCCCCGGTCGGGGCTCACACAGTGGGCAGCCGAACGATGTTTCTGTCTTTCTCTCTCTAAAATCAATAAGATAAAAAAAATAACCTCAGGTGAGGATTTAAGAAAAAAAGGAAAATTA
>NW_006345610.1:0-471 GCF_000327345.1 Myotis davidii
CGACCCCGAAAGGGGTCATGACCCACAGGTTGAACACCGCTGAAAAGGTAGAAGAGTGAAACGCAGACCAAAGTAGGCTCTTAATGAACGATAGCATTACCTTTGCTCCACTTGCTCTGAGATTTAACAAGGAAACAATGTCTGGTGGATTGCTTTTCCCCAGGGAGAGAAGTGTTCCAACCACATGAGACGTGCAGTCTTCCTGAACACCAACCACAATGCCCACGTCTTCATATGGAGCTCAATGTGAAAACCCAGCTCCCCCTCCCCCCCCCCCGCCCACCTCCACTGAGTCTCTATACTAAGGCTGACTGTAATGATATAAAATAGCAAATAAAATTAGGAAACTAAAATAAATGGGCTTTCATTATGTACATCAGCTCTGGGCTCGATCATCCAGTATCCTTCCCTAACTAGCTTACCTGGGTTGGTCCTCACTGCTTGTTATTCTCCGTCACTGCCTTCCCATGG
>NW_006345611.1:0-471 GCF_000327345.1 Myotis davidii
AATATCCTTGGGTGAGGATTAACCAAAAAACAGCAACAACACAGAAATAGGGAAATGGGCAGTGAGGGAAACTTTGATTATTTAATGTGTCCTGCATCTAGTCTACTTGAAACCAAACTTAAATTATTGTCAAGAAATCCTCATTTTATTTAAACCAGCCTGAATATGATTTTCTGTTCCTGGTAACCAAAAGAATTCTAACCAAAGCAAAGAGTAAATGGCAATTGATATTTACTAAAAATATTAACTTAAAATCTGTTTTCGAAAGCCAGTCATTTATTTACAAACCTATCAATAGTAAATATTCCATTAAAAAGGCAGTTATTCATTTATTGTTGTATTCAAATCACAAGCGTCATTAAGTAATTCAAAGTTATGAATACCAAGATACCTAATGAAAAAAAATAATATGAGAAGAAAAGTACCAAAGATTAATACAGGAAAACTGAAATTAAATATTAAACTTAAGGA
>NW_006345612.1:0-471 GCF_000327345.1 Myotis davidii
ATATATATATATATTCATACTCAATATTAATCAAGGAATGCTGATTAGATCATGAAATATTTCTATTATAGACTCACACATTTAGAAATAATTTCAAACTGGTTTAATGTGTTCAAAGATGCTTAAACATGTGGTACTAACTTTTGTTAATAAGAAGGGTGCAGCATTAAATATACACACACATACTTCTCCAAAACACATGACATAACATAATATTATTTCAAAATAACAAATCAATACCTCAAAACCTAAGTAGCCACTTTGTAATTTTATGTCTCTTCCTGTATTCCTTAATTAGATCATTTTGGAAGAAGTTTTGTGTTTCTCAAGTAACAGTACCAGGTATCTTTGCCTAATTAATTCCAAAGCAAGGTGTTCATTAATCTCATGTACACGTATTATCCAAATGCTCAAGTGCCATTATCTCCTGATTATGTTACTAAAATGTCAAGCTGAACATATTTAAAGTTT
>NW_006345613.1:0-471 GCF_000327345.1 Myotis davidii
GCGACCCACAGGTTGAGAACCGCTGATAGAGACCCACCTCACAGCAGTGCACCAGGCTGTGTACCACGTGTTGTTGAGGACCATTTGCTGTTGGTGGCTGTTCCTTCCCATTAACTCCTTGGCTCTTTCTGAATGTTTTTGATTAAAAAAAGAAAAACCAACAACCTGTTATTTGCTCCTTTCAAGTGGAAAACTACCTAGGGACAGAAAAATGCCTACCAAGAATCCTCTGCTGCCAACGCTTTCTGAAAAATAGTGCACTGAAACTCACAAATAAGTATTGTCTTTGATTTCTTTCTGCTCACAGTAATTTGCACAACACTCTGAACTCACAGAGGTCCTATAAATTATTTTTTCCTAAAATGAATGAATAAAATGACTTCATTTTAAAAGGGTATATCAGGCCCATTTAAACAAACTTGAATGAGGAGTTTGAATGGAAATTTAATTCACTTTCTTACAAAAAAAAAA
>NW_006345614.1:0-471 GCF_000327345.1 Myotis davidii
GAGAGAGAGAGAGAGAGAGAGAGAGCGAGTTTCTTTATATATCAAAGGATTTATTGATCAATTGATGGTGGATTTTAACTAAAGTTGATTCTGGAAAAAAAATATTTTCATTTTGACCTCTTTCCTCTTGACTACGTATATTTCTTCCTCCTTGTCTTTCTATCTGTTGTTTTAACTTTTTGTAACACTGTCTACTCTCCCTACTTTTCTGCTCCTGTTATACAGTTTTAACCTAACCTACAAAACTGAAATGCTACCTCTTGGGTGAAGATGGTTTTTACATTTGTCATTAACAATAAGCTTTCCTTTTGAATCCCTAAGCATCCATGAAACTCAGTTTCACACATAGTATTTACTTACTTGCTTTCTCTCCTCAATTAGATTGCCCAGACAATTCTCCTGAGAAGTGTGTAAGTGTATCAGCCACTGGACAACTCCTCTCAGAAGTCTTGTAGACACTTTAAACTTAAT
>NW_006345615.1:0-471 GCF_000327345.1 Myotis davidii
TTATTATTATTATTATTATTATTATTATTCCATTAGCATTTATGTGAAATGTTTGTTATCCCTACTGGTCTGGGAGTCCTTGAAACTGAATGTTGTCCAGTCCTGCTCAGGTCCCAGATCCAGTTGATGAACTCTTCAGACATACTAGATGCCCTTGTCCGGGCTGCCCTCACTTGCCTCCTCTTGAGGGCCCATCGAGAGGACAGGGCTACGGCAGGAGAGACAAGTTCTAGAAAAATAGAATGTCAGCGCAACAGAAAAAGTTCAGACAGGGTTTCAAGGTCAAGAGAGCCAGCCAGCCCCACCCCCCACCCCACTCCCACCTCAGGCCTCACTCTGCGCTGGGTGGTCATTAACACAGCCCTGGGTTCTTCTTGGCCTTCAAATAAAAAGACATTTCATGCCCAAGGACCACAGTAATGAGGAACCAGGGAGGGGCTGGGTAGCCTGCAGGCTCAGCAAAAGCTTCCC
>NW_006345616.1:0-471 GCF_000327345.1 Myotis davidii
CTTTAATCCTTCACCACCCCTCCTCAGGTTCACACCTGGCCATGCTGGAGGAGTTCTGTTATGAAAAGATCAGATAAGAGAGTTACTCTGGATCTCAGGGAAGGTGGGCTGGGAGGATGGACCTCCGGTACTGTCCCACAGCCTGGGACTCGGGTGGAATCTTTCTGAAAGCATGTAGCCCTCGCATTCTGTATCCTGGTTTGGAATTGCTGAGATAATCTGGTCCCAGAGGTTAAACCCAAGTGCATCCATTTATCACCTAGTGGACGGGTAGGTGATATACTAACTCTGAAAAGATAAACAGGGCAGAGATGATGAAGTTATCAAACCATAGTATCAGTGCTGCTGAATTCAGTTCAGGATAATTTGTTTTGTTGTTTAACCCATTTTTAATGTTAAATGAATTTTAATACAATATTAGTTTTGTGGTTTTAAGTTTAAGGGCGAATGAAAACTAAGGTAACGAGGCAG
>NW_006345617.1:0-471 GCF_000327345.1 Myotis davidii
CTTATTAGATTTCATTACTGTATTTGAGTTATTACGGAACGTTAATGTAGCTATTTTAGTTTTACTTTAATGTAACTATTTTAATTACTCACGAGCACAGAGAACATCTTTTGTATATGTGGAGCAACAACAAGATGGATAGCTTTAGTTGACTTCACCTTTTGGTACAGATATACAACAATATTGCCTGATTATGAAGATGAGTGGTTAGGTTGCATTTTTTTTTGTTATCAGTGGGGGTCCTGGAGGGGAACTAAGAGAAAGATAGGAAACTTGGGCTGGGACTGAGTTTAGAAACTTTAAATTTGGATAACTCCTTATCCAAAGTGATATTTATGGAAGCTTCTGAATTTATAAACTACTAAATTAATATTGTGGGTTTTTTTTAAACAGGTAAATGTAATCTCAATAGTCACTTGTGTCATGTATTGGAAATACATGTTTTTATTGATTTTAGAGAGAGAAGAAAGG
>NW_006345618.1:0-471 GCF_000327345.1 Myotis davidii
TGACATGCATTAATTTACTCATTTGCTGAGGTACAAATTGGAGACACGTGCACCATGAGGCTGTGTGGATGATATAGCTGCTCGGTGGTGGAAGAGCCCAGCTGACTCTGTGGAGTCCTGAGCAGCCTTGTGTGTGTTGTGCATGAATTTATAACCCGGTCTTGAGCCATCTGAACTCGATGGGATTATGAATAAGAAATGTGTTTATTTTTCCCCCGTCATTGTGTTCAACAATGTCCTTTCATATCTCACTTTTCACTCTGGTATCTCAGGTGCTTTCCCGACACTGTTGTTAAAAAGTTCAATGTAGCCTCATGTACAATGTGAATCTCAGATCTTCCACTCCTCCAGCTCAGGTTTTAACTCTGCAAGGGAACTTAAAGTGGAAGAGAGGGCCTGGTCTACTATTTCCCTTCTCTTCCCTCTCTTCTGGTTCTAGCTCTTTCTTTGTGTTGTGAGGGGTGGAAGGAG
>NW_006345619.1:0-471 GCF_000327345.1 Myotis davidii
GGAGCATCCAGTTCAGGCCAAAAGAATCAGAGAAGGTAGAAATGAGTTTAAGTTGAGAAGTGGACAAAGATTTCATGCAGGATATGGAGTTTGACATTAAAGTGAAATGGGCTATGGTAGACTCATCAAGACAAAATAAAAATCGCTTAGGATAGATAAAATATAATTGTAATTAAATCACAGTACATATTTTTATTTCCACTCCTTTATCTAAAAGAGAAGGAAAAAACAAATAATTTTTTGTTGCTCTAGCTATTTTAACTAGTTCTTTCCTTTCATTCACAGTCAAGTTTCATAAGTGAAGTTTATCTATGAAAATTATGCATGATATTAAAAGAGTAGATGAAGCAATATAAACAATTCATTATTGCCAAACACTGACTTCTTTCTGAGAAAATTTATGCTGCAATTTCTCTTATTTACCTTTCTTTCAGAAAGCAAATACCTTTATACTCCCCCACTGACAACAAC
>NW_006345620.1:0-471 GCF_000327345.1 Myotis davidii
CCTCTCCAGCATGGGCGATGGGCAGCAGGGCCACGGGAAGCTGCCGGAACGTGTGCTCTGTGGGCTCAGGCGCTCCTGCGGGTACTCCTGGCATCGGCACGAATCCTGGCAAGAGGCCTGCACCGGGCTGCACCGGGCTCTCTTCCGAGGGGCTCTGGGCCTCAGCTAAGAGTGCTCGGTATCGCAGGAGGACCGAGGGCAGCTGCCAACAAGGACTGGAGAGCAGTGGCTGGTGGTCATCGCTGGGGCGGCTTGAGGACTGTGCCAGCGGCACGAGGACAGGAGGTAGCTGGTCTGGGGAGATCGGGGACCACGGAGGATGGCGCTCTGGAGCCCGGTCTGCGGAATCCCACGCCTGCCTCAGCGCGTCGTGGTCCAGGAGAAAGTGCGGCTCCATGGCAGAGATCTTGGGGCAGGAGGACATGAGCCTGGAGCTGATGCAGAGGCAAAGCCTTGGGTGCTGCCTGCAGC
>NW_006345621.1:0-471 GCF_000327345.1 Myotis davidii
TTGTGCTGTGTATTTAAGAGTTACTAAGAGAGAGTAGATCATAAAAGGTCTCATTACCAGAAAAAAAATTACCTACGTGAGGTGATGAATATATAAATTAAATGTTATTCTCTAATCGTTTTTCAACATATGCATCAAATCAAATCATTATGTTACACATCTTAAGCTAGTACAATGTTATGTCAAATATGTCTCAATAAATATATAAAAATAAAATAAGTTGCCCATTTTCATCTCTCACATATCATAGTGGAGAATGGGAAAATAATTTTAAATAGGAAAATATCAATATCTAACATACTCTGTCACTTAATGCAAAAGAAACATTGAGTTCTAGCCTTAAGTAAGTACTCAGTAGAATTCCACCAGAATGCCAGCCTTCTATCAGGAAAGTCTTTCTTACAGTTACCTCTGAGCAATTCTCTCTCTGCTCTGTGTGGATTAAAGTTCCTTGATCAACATTCTTTTTGA
>NW_006345622.1:0-471 GCF_000327345.1 Myotis davidii
AATGAGATGTTTTATTTCAATGCATTTTTTCCAGTTGAAATTGTGTAAATAAATAGATTGGGAAAGATTTGATAAAATCACCAATAGCCTGGAGCCAGCTATTGGCTCTGTGCTAAGCATTTGATATAATCAACTGTCTAAGAGATTGAATGTCTGAGGTACTGGGATTTAAGGTTATTATGAGCTCAGAGAAGGGTGGATCTAGGAAGTGGTTAGCACAGTATCTTCAAATACATAGGTTAGGGCAAATGTAGCAATAAGTAATCCAGGCTATTTTGACCAATAAAAAGAAATCATATGGATAATTCAAATATTAAAATTCATATTTTAACAGTAGAGGAAAAACCTGATTCCAATTCAAGAGAAGTTAGTTTTCCTTCTTATTTTCTTAATGACTCACTAGTTGCCTTTAAGTAAGTCAAAAGATTTCTCTATGACTCAGTTGTTGTTTTTTAATATATTTTATTGATT
>NW_006345623.1:0-471 GCF_000327345.1 Myotis davidii
TAACATCCTGTGTAACTTGGAGCAGTGATTGACATTAGGAGAGTCACCTTAGATTCCAGACTGCATCTAAATTTTGCCCATTTTCCAACTCTTGTCATTTTTTCTGATTCAGGATCCCATGCAGGCTCCAACATGGCATTTAATTGTTGTGTCTATTCAGTGCCCTCCAGTCAGAGAGAAGCTCCTCCATCTGTCTTTCCAGGCATATACATTCTAATTCATAAATATGTCTTGGGAGACACTTTCAGATTACGCAAGCATTCTGTTTCTTGTCATACTTTTGCCCACTGGTTTTACATTCCATAGATAAGCCTTATCTGCTACAATCCTTACTGTGATATTTATCTTGGCACTTTTCACTTTCCATCATTTCTTCTACACATATCAACTGAAACCCACTGTGAGGAAGAGCTGTTCCTACTGCCCCATTTATTATTCTACTGGAGGCCCAATGCACGAAATTCATGCAAG
>NW_006345624.1:0-471 GCF_000327345.1 Myotis davidii
TGTAGCCTGGTGCAAGAGCAAAGATAAGGACCTGAGGTCACTGGAGTGGAACAGCTGGTTATGTGCCCTGTGCAAGTGTGAACGAGTGTATGTGCTTTTCAGGCTGAAGTGGGAGCAGTGGTTTTAAGTTAAGCCTCAATTAAAAATAATCAATTAGATCATTAGAACAGAGGTACTGTTAGTAAATTACATTCATTAATGATTTTAGTGTGGGATTATGCCTTCAGTTTCAAGAAATAAGTAGAAAATCTCCAGTCTTTCTACTTCATAGGCAATTTCCTAGGCATCATTAAAATTAAAATAAAACAGAAGGAAACATGATAGCTTACCTGTTTACACCAAAAAGGTTTCTATCAAAGCAAAGCATCTATTAACTTTCACGACAGTACTGTAAATAAGTTTATTCATAAAGTGCTAAGTTCTTATTGCTTATGTTAGATACTAGAGGCCCAATGTACAAAATTTGTGCAA
>NW_006345625.1:0-471 GCF_000327345.1 Myotis davidii
CCAGAAGGTTGAGAACCACTGCTCTAGAGTATCATGGTCCTGTGGCTGATTAGTAATGGTTGCTACCTTATCACTATCGTATAATTTGGGTTTCTATGCTGCAGTGGCTATTACTGCCCAGTGATTGGAATCCGAGTAGTTCCCAGCATCCTCTCTGGCCACATTGTGTGGCAGCAGTCAGCAAACATTCACCAAATGCCTGCCTCAGGCTGGATATGCATCACCTGAGAAGAATGAGGACTCAGACTTTGGTCCCTGAAGTTGCTATTCAGATGCAGTAATAGAGAAGACCAATGACCAGATCTAGATTCTCAGCAGCACTGGAGACATAATATTTGTTAAAGACAGCTGAGCCCTAGTCAGTTTAGCTCACAGATCATCAGTCCACAAGGGCACGTACGTTAGCCATAGGCTCAATCTCCGGCCCCGACAAGGGTGCATATGGGGGGCAACCAATTGATGTGTCTCTCT
>NW_006345626.1:0-471 GCF_000327345.1 Myotis davidii
AGGAAAGATAGTAGCAGAGAAGAGATGCCAAGTTTCAGGGAGAAAACATTAATTTTTTCATTGCTCTTGTTCTTTATTTTTTTTATTCTATACTTTTCAAAATAGACCTACGTCTTTATGAAAATTGAACCTTTTTTTCTCCAGTCCACATAAACTTAAACTTTGTTAGCCTTTGAGTTTGACAAGCTTGATGTAGCCCCAAGTAGGTGAATAAATCATTGGAGTTATTACTATATCCTGGTGTACAGCTGTATTCTGGGACACAATTTTAACTTTTTCTCCGCTGTTCAATTTCCAGGTATTTTAAAAATTGTTGATGGATTTGTCTCCTATAGTAACATTATCTGTTAAATGTTATAATTCAATCATTAAAAACTTACTTTCATAACAGAATAAACACTGTACCTAAATAACAAGTTTATTTGTAATTAAGTGGGCATAGCATCCTATATAATAAAACCCTAATATGCA
>NW_006345627.1:0-471 GCF_000327345.1 Myotis davidii
AAAATATCCTCGGGTGAGGATTAACCAAAATAATAATAGTAATAATAACTGAGAGAGACAAGAGGGGAGCTCAAGTCTAAGATTTCCGTACACTATCAAGCATAGAGATTTATATCTGTTTCAAAACCTCTTGGTTCTGCTAGAAGTGAAACAACACATAACAGCATGTCCTAGAGTAGGTCTGAAGGCAGAATAAAATGCCAATGTTCAGATTAAACTATAGATAATTATAATAGCAAATGTTTTGGGTGTTTTAATTTTTAGTTTCTAAAAGTACCTTATATATACTGTTACTAATCTTTACAACCATGTGAGATCTGGTTAAACTGAGGATCAGAAAGGTCAGTTATTGAATAAAGGAATGAATGAATGTGTAAAAAGATCATTAGTTTTAACCTTTCTGGGACAATCGTATTCTAACAAAGTTTATTTGCACTAGCATTTATAATTCTGAAAATTTCCACATAATTA
>NW_006345628.1:0-471 GCF_000327345.1 Myotis davidii
TAACTTCAATGCTGACTGCTTGGATTATAAAGACCAGACATCCTCGTGGAAATTCCAGGTTTTGTGAAGACCTATAGGACCTCTTTTTGTGGGTGATTTTTAAATAGACTGGGCTGGACATTCCAGTTTTAGCCAGGCATTGGTTAAAAGAGTTAGATGGGATGACACTCAGACTCATCTTCTGATCAATGTTTCAGGAGGCATAGAAGGAAATGTGAAGGTCCTTAGAGGGACCCACCAACCAGCAACCTGAAATGGACAAACCAATCTACTTAAGATCCTGTCATAGTTTTAGATCATTGGTTTTCCTGATTCTCAAAGTGATCAAAAGCATTCTAGCCATGGGCAAGCAAACACCACCAAAAATAAGCAAAACGAAATTGTGAGGTAAAGTAGGGGAGGACATAGCCTTCTTAAGCAGAGGTGTTCCAATGTTTGAGCCAATCCTTGGTTGAATCTTAGGAATGGACC
>NW_006345629.1:0-471 GCF_000327345.1 Myotis davidii
GAGGGTGGAGGTTCGGAGTGAGTTTTCAGGAAGGTGGGTTGGAAGGTTTGGAAGTCTGCTTGCCCCAGGTCCCCTTTTATACCCTGCTAAGGGCTGCTGTCATCAGAAGCTGTGCTCTTTCCTTGTCCTGTTTGTCCTAATTAACAGGTGATTAGGAAATTAGCCAGGTTTGTTTTCCTGGCTAACCTTTTCAAGATGGATGGGAAACATCGTTTCCTTTTCCTGATGGGTTAGGATTCCTCACTTCAGCTCTTCCTGGGTCATCTCTTATGTGTCTTTCTTGCTTCTTCTTCCTTCAAGAAAGCTGTCATGTGATTTATGCATTTAGATCATGTATGTGTGTCTCATGTTGCACAGCCCAACATGTCTGCCTTTGGGTGATAATAAGCCACATTCCTTTTGGTGACTTAGGGGGATACAGCTGCATTTTAGTTTGATGTCTCATTCATTGTGGGTCAGGTGGGCAGAGAA
>NW_006345630.1:0-471 GCF_000327345.1 Myotis davidii
TACCCACAGACATCCCCTCTTCCTGGATGAGCACAACAGCCCCCCTAGCTGCTCTCCATGGGGCCTCATTTGTTGTCTCCTATTCCATTTTCCACACAGTGTAACAGAGCACTATCTTAAAAACACAACCCTGACCTTGTTAATTACCTGCCTAAGTCTTGTCAGTGGTTCCTTATCAAACCAAGGAAAAAGAATGAAATACTTGAGTAGCCTCAAAAGCCTGGGTGGACCCGGGTGTCTCCACTTTGATCTGTTGCCACTCTCATCTTGATAGCCATGTCCAGCTCTACTGGCTTCTTTCCAGGGTCCCCAAAACTTTAGCTCTACTCACTGCCCTACCTTCTGTCCTCCTAATCTCCTAGCTTGCAATGTTCCAGATCTGGCACATGGATACTCCTACTCATTGCTTAGACCAGTGATGGTGAACCTATGACACCCAATCATTTTTTGGTTGATTTTTCTTTGTTAAAT
>NW_006345631.1:0-471 GCF_000327345.1 Myotis davidii
TTTTCTCAAGCCTGGATGTGATTAATTCTGGAACTTTTACAGCGAATTTGCTATTATGGAGTCAGGTCTACTTACTAACAGAACTCTGATGTTTTTGGGGTCATAAATGAGATTAACTAAAATATGTACACTGTCCAGCATTCTTTGCAAATGGAAGAGCATGTTATATTTTTGTGGCAAGTGAGATATAAGTTGAAGGGTTGGTGGGCGAAGCATTCTGGAAAATGTTTTAAAAGGGAAACAGATTTACATGAAATGTACCCTTTTTTTCTGATCTGTTCCTATTCCTGACAGGAAAAGCCATGTGATGTTTGAGACAAAGAAGCCATTTGACAACAGGGCAAACATGGAAGAAAAAGACAAGAGATTAATAGAGACCTTAACTATCATTGACACCATGAACCAAAGCCTAACAACTGCCAAAATCTAGAATTTAGACTTTTTTTTATAGCAAAGGTGGAGATTTATTGA
>NW_006345632.1:0-471 GCF_000327345.1 Myotis davidii
AAAAAAACCTGCAAATTCAACAGCAACAGCTTTTCAATGCAGTATTTTGGAACTAACTCCACCCTACAGGATGTGGGATATATGCAAAGGTCTGCAAAACTAAAACTAAAAAAAATAAAAACAAATACTGCTGTTTTAAAAAAAATTCAACAAAATTTGGTTTACCTTCCTGCAAAGGTCACATCAGGATTAGTTTACATTTGAGGTCAAGAGGCAGCTTGCTTGCTATTTGATCTGCAGCAACTGAAGCAGAGCTAATAGAAGCACTATTTTAAACACAAAGGTTAAACACTGTTGCATTCTGACAAAGGTTAAATGCCTATTTACCAAAGTTAATGACTTAATGGCACTTTGAATACCATTCTCTGAATAAAGGTTAACCTCATATTTTTGACTTCATGTTTCCTCTCTTAAAAGGAAATACTCATTAGGACCCGAACAATTATCTAATTGTTAATTTGTTTTGATCTT
>NW_006345633.1:0-470 GCF_000327345.1 Myotis davidii
CCCAACACTGCCCACAGAGCTTCCTGCCCGTTGTCTGCTCAGGGCTCTGGGGCCCAGGGGCACGGTGGGGAAGGGGCATTTCCCTTCAGGTTCTTCAGGCCCCTGACAGTGTGGGGCTTACAAAGGCCACAGGGGGCAGCATAGAGATAGGGGAAACCAGGCTGTCTTTGTCCCCATTGTGACCCAGAGACTTCTGGGCTCCCTCATCGGGCCCTTTATGGCAAGATTTTGCTGACCCCTATCATAAATGATCAATTTATCGTGGTAACTGGATTTATTCATTGATGTATTGAGTTATGACTACACATCTTTCCCATCTTTTAACTCGTTTAACCGTCTAACGCCCTAGGACATGTACTCATTATGCCCACTTTACCAAGGGGGGCACAGGAAGAGGGAATTTTCTGTGATCTGCCTTAGACCCCGTGGCTAGGAGAGGGCAGAGCTAGGGCTCAGCCCAGGCAGACAGA
>NW_006345634.1:0-471 GCF_000327345.1 Myotis davidii
GGGCGGGGTGGCTCGTAAGTCACAGACACTGCCAGACACTTCACAAGTTTTACGTAATTGTGAATGCATTTCATTTCCTTGCTATCACCACACTGGAAGAGAAGTATAACAGGGTTATGTTAATTTTAGATCTCACATTTAGAAGTGCAAAACCAAATTCGCTACTTTATTTTCTTATTACAGATGTGCCCTTCTTTGTAAAACCTAGTTATTACTAGAAAACGAGAATGGTTCAAAGAGGAAGTTACATTTATTCCCATTTGGAAAATGTATCTCATTTTAATTCCAACATTTAAACTCCTCCAGGCAAATGCATGTAGACTTTCAAATCTCTCTCCTTCCCCAGCTCTTCTGGAGCCAAGGGGCAGGCCCGGAGCGGCACGTGGCCAGAGGCAGTTAGAAAGGAGGGGATTTAGGATCCACGCGTGAGGTTCTAGCACATTCATTTGAATTCTTGTTGCCGTGCTGACA
>NW_006345635.1:0-471 GCF_000327345.1 Myotis davidii
AGATACAGATACAGATACAGATAGAGTTACAGTTACAGATAGAGATTGTATAAATATTACTTTAGTATTATATGGCAAATATGTATGATAATGATCATGTGAATTATTTTACAAAATAGAAAAATAATAGTGTGGTATTCTCAATAATTTAGCAAAAAAGCACGTTGTCTTCAACCACAGACATTAAGAGCCTTTGAAATTTAAGAAAATATAACTGTGACAATAATAATAATAGTATTTAAAGTGAAAATGAGAAAAATCCCAACACAGAATGCATGGGTAGGTTACATATTATTTTTCATGTTACTGAAGATCAAGTAATATAGATGAATAGCAGAAAATTAATAGAAAAAAAAGAATAAAGAAACGAGAGTAATTGTGTATGCTTCTATGAATGGGAAAAAGATGAAGACGACGAGGAATTATAGCTTTGGTCATATTTACTTTTTTAAAATTATGGACTATTTTTTT
>NW_006345636.1:0-471 GCF_000327345.1 Myotis davidii
ATCTGTAATACTCTCAACAATAAAGTTTTTTTTCAAATAATACAATCCACAAGAGACTTCAGATGTCTTTAAGTAATGTTGATTCTTTCTAAAAAGGCAAGGTGAAACATGTATTCTTTCTGAAAACAAACATCTCACTCATAAAATTGAAATCTGATGTTTAGTTTTCCTCCAGAATTATTTTTTTCCTCATTTCTAAGTAGAGTGAACTTTAACCCTATCATTTAAAATAAAAATTTAAAAGAAGACATCCCATTTATGGCCAACTCAATTTCAATTCTCATTTCTAACAAAACTATGTCATCTTTTTCCTGGAGTCCCTTGTTTTGAAGCTTGTGGTACTTACAGGCTTCAGGTAACTGTGCCAAAGTAAAGAGAACTGAATTGTTTACTTTTCCTTGATAAGATCTGTGACATAACTGAGAAATAGCTTTTCTTAAGACACCCTCACCTCACAGTGAGAAAAAAAAA
>NW_006345637.1:0-471 GCF_000327345.1 Myotis davidii
AAACCTGTATAATTTTGTTAACAAGTGTCACTCAAATGAATTCAATAAAATGGGGAGAAAAAAGATCTGGGATACATTGAAAGAAGTAAGAATACCAGCATTAGTTCTCTGAAGGTCACTTTTTAAATTATATTTTTGAGGGAGTAATATTAGCCTAATAGTGGTAATCAAAATACTCTAATGCCATTGGAGAAGAAAAGAATATTAGAATCCTTCATTTCATAAGACTTAAATGATATGAATAATTTCCTAATGGAAATTTACTGATGCTATAATTAAGTACTAGCCATAAAGTCATCTAAAGGATTTATGACAGCGTTAGAAGAGACAAGTCAATGGATTAGTTATAACTATTCTTGCATTCTGGTTGTGATAATCTCTCAATTCTTTAATTATTAAAGTTTCAAAGATTTAAGAGGTGAGGATGACACTTGACTAAATTTACTAACCATTTATCCTATATAATAAAGA
>NW_006345638.1:0-471 GCF_000327345.1 Myotis davidii
AACCTCGTAATGGGTAACCTGGTAACCTGTAACTTCCTGATTAGTAACCTCTTAACTGGTAGTCTGGTCACCACGTAACATGTAACCTGGTTACCTGTAACTTTGTAAACAGTAACCTGGTAACTGTCACCGGTAAGCTGGTAACTGGTAACCTGGTACCTGGTAACCAGTTATCAGTAACCTGGTAAGCAGTAACCGGTTACCAGTCACCACTAACCAGCAACCAACAACTGGTAACCAGAAACCAGTAACCAGCAATCTGGTGACCAGTCACCTGTTAACCAGTAACCTGTTAGCTGGTGAAGTGGTAACTGGTAACCGTTACCCTGCAGCTGGATAACCGATAACTGGCAGTTTGTAAGCAGGTGCAGGTCTCCAGGTTAAAATGGAACTGGCAAGCACTACCTGGAAAATGAAAACCTAGAACAATGAAGCCGTTACCTACCTACCTACCTACCTACCTACCAACCT
>NW_006345639.1:0-471 GCF_000327345.1 Myotis davidii
CGGGACACTCGTAAGTCACGGCCCCACTGTATACATCAGTTCCCCATAAAAACAAGTAAGCACCAAATACTGAAGAGTAGCTGAATTTCCTTTTGGATACATAACACAATAACATAGGCTGAATGTCCAGGAAAGAAACTCTGAGAATATGCAATTTGCATGCATGAGCTTCACTGAAGAGTGTTCTTTATAACAACAACTATGAGAGATGAGCAAAGCAGGACTGGACAGAACGAGAAGCTGAATTATGAGACAGTTGCATTGAGACCTTTTTCTGATCCTTTAGGATTCTTGAGATAGAGAACTTTCAGGCTTGTCTCTTTTAGAATCAGTTGTCCCCCTTTTTACCTTTTCATCACAAGATTGGTCTTAAGGATGGGGAGTGCCTTGGACAAGTCAGTCTCCTAGTATCCACCACAGTCTACTCTCTGTACTGTTTGGATCTAGTTGCTTCATATACTGAGTTTAACT
>NW_006345640.1:0-471 GCF_000327345.1 Myotis davidii
TCCAAGTGCAGCAAGTTTATGGGAAGTCTGCAAGGATGGGTCGGAAACAAGTAGCAACACCATCTCGTGTTGAGCATCGATGCCGTCCAGTCCTTAAGTCTCGGGTGCGTCCGTGAACCTGGGTTTGCAGCTCTGTTCTCCTTGTTTTAACCAGGAGCTTGGATTCTCAAGCTTCATATTTTTCACCTGCTTGAGTGGTGTGTTATTCTAATGAGGTGATAGCTTATCTACAGACCCTGACAGAATGGTCCATGCTTGAGGAGCTTCTTCTGATTTATGGAGTCCTTGAACCCGTTCATTTATGTCACAACCGTGCATCAAGCGCCTCCTGTATGTAAGGGTGATTGAGACACCGTCCATCCTGCCCTCCAAACGAATATTCCGGACATCTATGATGGCCACCATTGCTCAGTGTGTTTGGTTGGGAACCCAAAGATAAATCCCTCTAAAGCAGTGGTTCTCAACCTTCCT
>NW_006345641.1:0-471 GCF_000327345.1 Myotis davidii
TATGGGATGGGGCCACAACATTAGTAACAAAGCCCATCAAATTGCTTTGTTGTACCTCTTTGGTACTTCAACAACTAAACCCCCTTGACAGAAATCCCAGATAAAAGTTTGAACCTCATCCCTGAACTGTACTTTGTAAAAAAATAAAAATAAATGATCCTATTGTAGTCATTCAAGTTAACTTTTGTTTTTCTATGAGATACTTCCTTCTCTGACACTTTCTTTTTTCCACGCCTCATTTGTCATTCATTTGCCTGCAATGTGCTTTCCTTCTTGTTGTTTCCTTCTCTCCACCATATTTTTTACTAATAGACACATTAAGTTCTTATAAGCCAACTGGACTGTAAAATCCATGAGGTCAGGAACTGCCTCTTTCTGTTCACTCATGTTTATCTCGTGTTGCTAGGCACATGGCAGGTTATTTAATTGATAACTTTAGGATGGATGGATGGATGGATGGATGGGCAAATG
>NW_006345642.1:0-471 GCF_000327345.1 Myotis davidii
TAAGTTCATAGCAAGGAAATCTATGTCATTGTCAAAATGTAAGACATTTCAATAATTCAGATTCTTATGTGAATGAGTGGGTGATGAATAGAAGTTACTGCAGTGATCAATACATTACACGGTGGATGGTGAGCCAACAAAGTGACCCCGACACTGTAGAAAGGGGCTCAGCATTAGATCAGAGGTCAAGTGAACAGTGAATGAGTAACTCTGATGACACCATCAGGAACCATTAACCTGGTTTCCCTGGCAGCCAGAGTCCCCAAGATAACAAAGATGATGACAAATGAAAAGGATGAGAGTCATGATGATGCAGAGATAAAGTTGCAGCTCGAAGTTATGTAAGAAATTCTCCACCATGGTACAGGCTCTCTTCCACAATGAAAACATAAACACAGCTAAGCTACATGGTAACACACACAGACTAAATTAAAATGCCTATGAGCCGAAACCGGTTTGGCTCAGTGGATA
>NW_006345643.1:0-471 GCF_000327345.1 Myotis davidii
GGCCAGTGACCTGTGATGAGGAAGGGACAAGCTCTGTCTCACAAAAGTGGCCGCGAGTGGTCCCCCGGGCCCAGATGTCCCCACCCCCACTGTTCCCACCCACCCAAGACCAAAGCCCTGGGGAACCAGTGTGTGTCGCAGACTGTACTTCACCAGAATGGCTGTGACCACGTCATTCATCTCACATGCTCCTTCACAGGGGGACATGGGCGCTCCCGTTGAGGGCCTGGGTCTGTCCCTTCCCTGGGCTCCAGGCCAGCTTGTGACCGCTTCCCTCCATGAAGCACCGTAGGAGTGACGCGGGGTGACTCCCCAGGGTGAGTCACCAAAGCCCGTGCAGCTGCCACCTGGTCCGCTGGAACGAACACATCTGAAGCCCTGAGCTACCACTGAGGAAGTCCCGCCGTGCTGAGGCCGCCATGCTGTGAGGAAGCCCAAGCTCCTGGAGGCCACCCAGGGGCTCCAGCCCAC
>NW_006345644.1:0-471 GCF_000327345.1 Myotis davidii
AGACTATGACAAGATTTGGCAGGGGTGTGAAGAGACTGGAACTCTCAGATATTGCTGGTAAGGATGTTAAATGGCATGGATGCTTTGAAAAAGAATCTGGCAGTTTAATAAAACTTTGACAGAAACTTACCCTATGATCCACCAATCCTACTCCTAGATGTCTAGCAAAAATGAGAAAATGTATGTTCAAAAAAAAGACTGACACACAAAAACTCATAAAAGAATTATTTAGACCAGACAATTGTCCTTAAATGGTAAACAACACTGATGTCTTGCATTTTGACCTACGTGTGTGTAGAGATAGAGAAATGACATCATGATCACTTGGTGTCCCCTAATCTGTGGTTTTGTCCAGTCACCTGCCTTAACAAATATCATAGTGAATGGGCTGACTTAAACAACACACATTTATTTCTCACAGTTGTGGAGGCTAGAAAGTCAAGACCAAGGTGTGAAGAGAGAGAGAGAGAG
>NW_006345645.1:0-471 GCF_000327345.1 Myotis davidii
TTGTGCACCAGGCCTCTAGTTCTTCCATAATCAGGATGACACCACTTATCTAATTGTGGCCCATTGGGAGGTTTGAATCCATCTCACCTCCTAACAGAATATGTGTTTCTTGCAGGTAAGGACCATTACTTACCCGGTTTTTTATTTCCCTCTTCTCCATCTCAGCATCTGGCAGATACTGGGAGACAGTTTCTCACGCTTAGTTGACCATAGGCCTCACTTGGAGAATTTGTTTTAGAAATACAGACGCCCTAGCTTATCTTCTGGAGCTCTGACCTCAGGTTTGGGGTAAGATGCTAGGCTCTTATTTATAAAAGCATGATGAGGTAGGCTTTTGGTGAGGCAAGACTGGAAAACATAGAGTTCGGGTGAGCAGATTGCCAAAACCCAAATCAAGACACGCATCTGACAAGCTGGAGCGAGTGCGTCTAAGAGAACAAAGTACAGGATGCTGTAAATGTGCGTGGGCCC
>NW_006345646.1:0-471 GCF_000327345.1 Myotis davidii
TTTTTCCACTTATCCTGCAGTGCTGTCTTACATGAATCCAGGTGCTCTCATTCCTGTTACTTGTTACATGTCACTCACCGTAAAGTGATCCTAGAGTTCCAGAGATGTGGGTCACACCCTCCCCCAGCTTTATTTAGCTATATTGTCATATAATAGTGTGTACTTGATTGATGAGGCTTAATTTTTGTGGTTGCCACAGTGATGGGGGCTATTTCTGTGACTGACTATATTTTGAGTTCTTACGAGTTAATTATTTTGTAGGGAAGTGGAAAGTCAACTCTAGCCAAAGCGCTCTGTAAGGAAGCATTTGACACACTGGATGCTCATGTGGAGATGGTTGACTGTAAGGTTTTACGAGGTATGACTGTCCAGGTAGAAAAACAGATTATTTAAATGCTGTTATTGTAATAAATACAAATATCTAATCTTAAATTCCTTAAAAATTTAAATCTTTGGTTGGCTTTCTAATGC
>NW_006345647.1:0-471 GCF_000327345.1 Myotis davidii
CATTCTCTTGGCCACTGTGATGGATCCAAGGGCGAGCACGTGGCAAAAAGACAACTGGAGACCTTCTATGGCGAAAGCAGGAGGGAGACTCCATCTCTCTCTTCTGGTGTTACTGAGCTATGATCATGTGAGCCAGGAGCTGCCTCTGCCACGTCTGCAGGAAGCCTGTGGGCCCCCAGGAGGAATGAGAGAGCTGAGGCAGCTGGAGAGCAAAGGGATCCCGACAACATAGTTTGAGTTCCTGAATCTGGTCACCTTAAAGGCCAGCACCACCCTGTTCTGGAATGCTATGAAGTCTAAACGAGAGAATTCTCGCAAAGCATCAAGTAGTGTGCGGAACAAATGATGTTTTCTCCTGTCTTCAGGATCGCAGGTTGTTTTCTTCGTAGCTGAAACTTACTGCCATATGTGTGTAATTAGGTAATCCTCCCTGAAATGGGGTAAGTTCTTTCAGTCTACACTTAAGGGAGA
>NW_006345648.1:0-471 GCF_000327345.1 Myotis davidii
CTTATTAACAAGGTGGTTGAGTTATAACAAAAGAGAGTAGTTCCTGTTTAGTACAATTGTTCCCATCATAAGGTGAAACCTAACATTTACCTCATTTAGAAGAAAGAACACCAGGGCATTAAGATTCTGCTTGCAAATTAATGCCAATTTATGTTTACATCCTTTTATCATTGAGACATTTACATATATAAGCAGGGTATGCTCCTTAACAAAAGGGGGACTGGAAAAAAAAAGAATGTTTATTTTAGCACTTAAAAAGCAAAAAGACAAAAAAAAATTAACAGGTGCCTTGAAAGCCTTCTTCATGCCAGTGGCAGATCTTGGTCTCCACTAGTCTCTCCTCAGTGGCCTTGGCTCCATCTCGGATGAGAGCGCCATGGCATCAACTGGTACAGACATAATGGACACACAGGACTGTAATGTGTAATAAAGCAAATATTTACATTAAGCACAATACAGCAATTTATTTAG
>NW_006345649.1:0-471 GCF_000327345.1 Myotis davidii
TACCACATATGTCTCAGGAGCTAATATCTGTGCGCTAAAAATATCTCTGAAATGGAAGTCAATGACGCTAACATTGTGAAAAGAGCAATTCAGATAGCTGAATGATGCCTTTTCTGAAAGGAATGCATGCTGGTAAATTCAGAACTTGAGCTAACCACAGTCATGTAAATGTTTCTCCTTGGATTGAATTTCCTTAGTGATAATCTTGTTAGGTTGGTAGTCTATTTTAAAAGCCACAGTACACATATTCAATTCAATACAACTGCCATGCCTGGGTATGTGCTGTGTGCCAGACATTGGTTTAAGTACTGTGAGTTAAAATTTTTTAAAAAAGATCTCAGTCAGATGGTTCAGAAAAGGCACCAGATAACTATTATTAGATAGGGTAACATGCCATAGAGAGAACTGGAAAGTAGAAAAGCAAACTAATCATCTCCCATTCAAAATGGCTTTCTTGGGGGATGGTAACAA
>NW_006345650.1:0-471 GCF_000327345.1 Myotis davidii
CCAAACCAGCTATGTCTATTTGGTTCCTTTTTTATGATTTCTATCTCTTTACTGGTATTCTCACTTTGTTCATATGTCATTTTTCTGGTTTCTTTTAGTCCTTTGTTGTTTTCTTTAGCTCTTTGAGCATGTTTATTTAACATCTTTTTGTAGCAAGTCCAATGTCTGGGCTTCTTCAAGAATAGTTCCTGTCAATTTATTTTTTATTTTGAAAATGCCATAGTTTTGTGTTTCTTGGTATATTTGGTGATTTTTTTGTTGAAAACTGGACATTTGTTTACTAGAATGAAGGAATATTGGAAATAAAATTTTACCCTTTCCCAGGATTTGCTGTTTTTTTCATTAAGTTATAGCTTGTGTTCAGCTAGTGTTTTGACTGAGATTTCCTTGAATGCCAGTATCTTAATATAAACAAACTAACAAAACCAAAACTTAAAAAAAAATTTTTTTGTCTTTGAAGATGACTGTGCT
>NW_006345651.1:0-471 GCF_000327345.1 Myotis davidii
ACAATGAAAGTATCAACTAAGGTCTGGTCCAAAAATGGTATATATGCTTATTTTTTGATAAAATACTAGGGATCTAACTCAGTTTTTATAATTTCACCAGAAATACCTAGTCAGTGCACTATGTACAAAGTTTCTTTTTATAACTTTTTTTTGCACACACCAGTTTTGGATAAGGAAATAGCATTTTATGGCATATAACAACTGCAAACTAGACTGTGAGGTTAAATTAAGATCTCTGGGAATTCTGTGGTAAGCAAACTCTGTGGATGACAGTTTTCTCTTGAAGGCTCTATCGTTGGTTTATTACGTTTTGTGATTACACATTTTGATAATAGACTTTATGATTTCACATATTTTAGAGGTCATCCCAAGGGAAAATGAGCAAGCTTTCCAAAGTTGTCTTAGGTATATTCCAAACTCCTAAAAATGATGTCCCTTCACTTTAGTGCCTTTCATGCCTCCTGGACCATG
>NW_006345652.1:0-471 GCF_000327345.1 Myotis davidii
GAGGATATGTTTTTATTGATTTTAGAAAGAGAAACATCGATCCTTTGCCTCCCATACACGCCTGGACCAGGGATCAATGCTGCAACCTGGGTATTTGCCCTGACCTAGAATCAACGCCAACCCCTCAGTGCAAGGGAGGAAGGATGCTCAACCAACTGATCTACCCAGACCAGGGCTAGCATTTGTCATTTTAGGTCAGTAGTTTTCAACTGGTGGAGATTTTGCTCTAATACCCCCCAAGACATCTGGCAATGTCTGGATACATTTTGATGGGCACAAAAGGGGGTAAGGAGAGGTGAGATGCATTCCTCCTACCAGAAATGTCAACAGTACTGAGGTTAAGAAATCCTGTAGACCAAGACTGTAATCTTTTCAAACCTAAAGAAATCACGGAAAGATTTCCTGAACCTATAGCCCTTTAGTTTTTATAAACTAAGCAGCTATATTATTAGCATACCTACAAATAGTTCA
>NW_006345653.1:0-471 GCF_000327345.1 Myotis davidii
ATGCCTGGCACACAGTCAGTGCTCCATAAACATCACCACAGCATCCTCATTACTGTGATCATCACTTTCGGGAAGGGGGAGGGATAGGAAAGAGGGGGCAGTCCCAGCTAGCCTCAGAGAGAGGTCCGAGGTGGAGGGGGCAGGGTTACCCATGCAGATTCCAGTCTGGGCGCTGGGGTCCGCTCTGCGGTCACAGAAGAGGCCACGGCTCTCTTCGCAGGGCTCCAGCTCCGAGCAGCTGTCACCGCGCTGGCGGGCACACACCAGACAGCACGAGCAGTCGTCCAGCACCGCTCTCACCCCGGGGGCACAGGTCGGCGGCGTCTGGGGGCACCGGGCCGGGCACGGGTTTGGGCAGCGTTGAGTCGTAGCCACCTGGGGGCCGGCGAGAAAAGAAGGAGAAACCTCTCCGCAGGATCAGTAAGGCAGAGTGACCCAGCAGGGGCCGCCCAGGAAGGCAAAGTAACCGGG
>NW_006345654.1:0-471 GCF_000327345.1 Myotis davidii
TTTGGCAAACAGTGACTTAACTCCCCACTTTGCAAGTAATTCCCCTCCCCAGGACACCACCATCCCAGGCACACCAGCGGGCTCCTTGCCCTTGTCCCAGTGCTGTGGATATCCCATTCTGATTGGTCAACTCTAATGCCAGTTATAAAGGCTTAGCTGTTACCCCAGATTCCCTTGTCACTTCATCCATCCAAACACTGACGACTTGATGCAGTTTAAGGGTTGATGAAAACTGACTCAAGAGAATTGGAATGGGAAAAGGGAACCTTGCATTTAGGGAAGATCCCATTTCCAACTCTGTTTTGAGACATTGTTCTCATGTACAACAGGAATACCAGCCTGAAAGCTAATGCTCAAAAGTTATATAAGTCATCCAAATGGCCATGTGCACAAATGCTCATGTCAGTGTTGTGGACAGAATGTTTGTTTCCCTCAATCACAAATGTCATAAGTTGAACCCTAGCCAATGTG
>NW_006345655.1:0-471 GCF_000327345.1 Myotis davidii
ACAGCAAGGATGGACCGGCTCCCGGCAATTGCAGGATGATAAGAAGAGCAGACATTCAATATTAGTAGTTTGCCTTGGCCTATACATTGACAGGTCAAAAACAGTTCTCTTATAATCTCTTATGGGCAAGGTCTCTTATTTAAATTCCTCCAGATAGTCAAGGGGAAGAGGAGTAGAAGTTTCTCTGGAGCCTAATCTAAAATCTCAAAGTAATCTGTATTCCACTGAAGCACATTTGGGGTGGCTCGTTATGGACCCCCACACCACCATAACACTCTGAACATTACTTGTGCCCTCCTATCTTCTAAATATAGTTACTAGTATATCACGACTTTGATTAAATGAGTGCAATGGGAAGCAGGCCTTGTGGGTTAATACTTTGGTTCTTTCCCTTACTCCTTGTCCAATTAATCATGGTGTAGTTACTTAATAGTTCTATATTTCAATTTCTTGCTGTAAAATTGGGATAAA
>NW_006345656.1:0-471 GCF_000327345.1 Myotis davidii
AAAAAAAAGGATTTATAATACACCTGTTCCTGCATATTGGACTCCCTTTTCCTTATTTCTTGCTTTTACAATTTTGTTATTCTTAAATCTTATCACTTATGATTGATACAGTAATTTTAATATTTTTCTTAAATTTATACACTGAAATAATTTTAAAATTTAACAAAATTTTACAAAAATAGTAAAAAGACTTTTCATATAATTTTTCAAATATTAACATCTTAATCATAGTATGATTAGCAAAAGCATGGAATTATTTTTTCTACAATACTACTAACTAATTTATAGACCTTGTGAAAATTTACAAATCTTCCCACAAATATTTGTTCTCAGGTCTACAATCTAATCCAGGATCTCATATGATATTTATCATGTTTCTTTAATCTTCTACGTGAGAAATTTGCTTCCTTTTTATGAGTTTGCCATGGTATTTTAAGAGTACTAGCTAATTACTTTGTGGAATTTATTCCA
>NW_006345657.1:0-471 GCF_000327345.1 Myotis davidii
AAATAATGTTAGGTGTATAAGAATTACATTATGGGAGCAAATGTAGTATTATATGCAATTCATGGGTTTATGTATTTCAACTCCTTGCTGTGTTACTTATAAAATCTGTAAGTAAAATCTGTAAATAAGATTCACTTAACTTCTTTGAGGCTTAGTTTATCTGGCATTATGTGCATAACTCTTATTTTACACAGATCTGGGGAGGATTAAATGACATAAGCCCAGTCAAGTCCACAGTGACTGCTACTTGGAACTGAGTAAGTGGTAGTCCCTTCCCTTTCTTCCTTCTATATATAATATCAAATTATAACTGATGCCATAGCATCAAAACCTTAGCATGCTTTCCAATCTCTTAAGTTATCCTTTGATTTAAAGAGAACAAAGCATGATACCCTAAACTAGGGTCACCATTAGGACGAAAAGCTCAAAGATCTAATTTTCGTAAGGTTAGGGATCAGGTCTTTTTTTTTT
>NW_006345658.1:0-471 GCF_000327345.1 Myotis davidii
TCCTCTAGCTTTCTTGCTTACTGAAGAGAAGTTCTCATGATTTGTGCTATCAAAGGAGACAGGGTCTTTTTCTGAGAAACAGACACATCAATTTTATCTTGCACAGATCAGCTCTGAGTAATGTCTTCAGTAGTTCTGATTTGTATCTCATGCACGATGTATTGGTGTTCACTAAACTTCTACTCTGCTCATTTACCCCATAACTAAGATTTAAATATATCTTATTTTGACCAGTCATTGAATATGTCCTCAGAAGTCACTGAGTACAGGAAAAAGAACCCCAGGTTACGATATAGAAGCAGCCCAGCCAGCATGGCTCAGTGGATTGTGCATGACCCCGTGCAGCAAGAGGTCCCCAGTTTGATTCCTGATCAGGTCACAAGCCTTGGTTTCAGGCTCAATCCCCAAAAGAAGCATGCAAAAGGCAGCCAATCTATGATTCTCACTCATCAATGTTTCCATCTCTCTTTC
>NW_006345659.1:0-471 GCF_000327345.1 Myotis davidii
TAAAAGAGGGGATTTTAAATTCAATACAAATAAACATTAAAGTGGAAGCTAAAAAGAAGTGACTGATAATTCCACTTTCTTTTGTACTCAGTAGGTAGGGAAACTAAGGCCTGCGTCAGAGGCTAAACCCCAGTTGGACTGGCAAGGGGGACTGTTGCTGTCAATCACTCTATCTTTTATCTTTCCCAGGTCCATCTCCCAGGAATCCTGTGCACCCATTAGCCCTTGGCTGCCAAGGCTTCTCACTCTGGTGGTGCTGCCACCATGACACCCAAAGATTGCTGAGTGGTTTCCCACACACTCTCTCCGTTGGCCTTCACAACACCCCTGAGGCAGGCCTTACTATGGAGCCCATTTTCAGTTGTGTTCTCTTGGCATTATGCAGGGGAGGTAAGGGAAGAAAGTGTCAACATCCACATCTGTGAACTCTAACAATGTTCTCAGCACTGATGCCGAGAGTGCTGTGAGGCA
>NW_006345660.1:0-471 GCF_000327345.1 Myotis davidii
CATGAGAGAGAAACATCAACATCAATTGGCTGCTCCTGAACCCCCTGCTGGGGACCAAGTCCGCAGCCCAGGCACGTGCCCTGATGGGGAATCAGACCGGGACCTCTCGGTGCCTGGGTCCAGCTCAACCACCGAGCCACACGGGCCGGGCCACTCCTTTGGCTGCCACGTGGGCCGCTCTGGGTGAGGAAGAACTTGTGAAGCCAGCGGACAGGGGTTTCCTTAAACCAGGCCTGTCCTCCATGCTTCTCCCATCCGAGGGGAAAGAGCCAGGCTCTCCTCTGTAGGGTCTGGGCACCTGCCTGCCCTGCCTCCTCGCCGGGGATTTGATTACCTCCTGGCAAGAGACGCTGGGAGGTGGGGGGTGAGGACACGCCATCGAATTTGGGAGCCAAGACGTCATTTTGTAAGAAAATGCTGTGGATCCCTTTATAAAATCACATCTGGACCTGCAGTGATTGGGGCGAGCAC
>NW_006345661.1:0-471 GCF_000327345.1 Myotis davidii
ATCCACTGAGCCAAACCGGTTAGGGCTCTTTATCATATTCTTCAAATGATGACTTATCATTTCAGTAGCACAGACAATTAAATAATGAGTGTAAGGACACATTATCCAGAATGTGGAGATCAGGGGAAAGGGCAGCTGAGTGTCATTTCAATGTTGTATCGGGGCAGAGTGTGACAGGACTAAGGACTGCTCGTTTCCCGGAGAACATATCTGTAGAGTGACTCACCATTGATTAGGGCCGGACTTGCTAGGTACTTGTGAACTTGCAGATTTTTGCTCAGGAGAGTGACAAGTGCCCTGTAAGATAGGAAGCAGTTCTGTTCCTAACTTAGCAAATGATCTTCAGCATCCTTTTGACTGACTGACTATAAATCTTCATTTCTCAAATTCTCATTTGAACCAGTTACCATCCTTCTTATTCCCTCATGAATTATTATTATTACTATTACTATTATCACTGTTGTTATTATT
>NW_006345662.1:0-471 GCF_000327345.1 Myotis davidii
AGCCACTGGGGGCCCACGGCAAGTTGCCGGGCTCCGAAGTTCTAAGTTTCAATGTGAAACAGAAACTCTGGAAACTGGCCTTTGTTTTGGCCTTAATGAGGACAAGGTTGGACCTTTTCCATGGCCGGATGCTGAGATGGGACGTTGGAAACCCAGGGGCTGACTTGTAGAATAAATCTTGCCAGCCCACACCCTCCAGGGTGTGGGTTCTTGGATTGCTTTTCTAGCAATCCCGTGGAAGAACACAATTTTCACCAGCGACACTGCTGCTTGTACTAATCCGAGTTCAGCTCTGGACAATTTGGTAATCTTTATGGTTATGTGAAAAAAAAAATCAACCTTATTAAGCACACTTTATTTTGAGATTTCTTTGTTAAATCAGATGAGTGATTCCCAAAGTATATTTTTCCTGCATTCAAGATGTAGTGGTAACTTGAAGCAGAGAAACTTTACCTTATTCATTGATTTTTT
>NW_006345663.1:0-472 GCF_000327345.1 Myotis davidii
GAAAGCAGAGAGACTGGGTTAACTGAATACATGGGTGGTGAAAGGAGCTTGGAAGGTGTGGTGGTTACAATTTTTATATAGATTTGCTGTAGGTTAATAGACTAAAAAGGTTTCCTTTTGGAAAATGTTTGGCCAAGGAAGAGAAGAGCAAAAAATGTGGCTTCATTCCAACTCCCCAAATAAAGCAGAACTTAAAGGAACAAGGAGATGAGACTGTCATGGCCTGTTTATGATATACCATCCTTAAATTAGTAATCACAATAAAACTGAGCTTACAAGCTCTTTTTTCACTTAGTTTTTAACAGTTCAAAGCCACTTGTTATATTTCAATTTGGAAAAGAAATGTTGATAAAGTCATTTATTCTCACATTTTTAAACACGGTAAATCAATGAATTTTTTTCTCACTGTATTACCAACCTTTCAATGATAAAATATAAATGAATGAATGAATGAATAAACAAACAAACAAAC
>NW_006345664.1:0-472 GCF_000327345.1 Myotis davidii
TGCACAAAGACTATACATACCTGTTAAGTATGTCAGAGCTAAAGGAAACCATGTGCAAAGAAATAAAGAAAACCAGGAGAACAATGAATAATCAGTTTACGTAATATCCTAAGTCCTTTGTTGTCCCTTCAACAGTCTTCATAGCATCTTCACCAAGAATAGATTCTACCTCAAGAAACCGATTTCTCTGTTCATCCAGAAGAAGCAACTCTTCACCGATTCACGTTTTATCGTAAGGTTTCAGTCACATCTTCAGGCTCCACCTCTAGTTCTCCTGCTATTTTCACCGCATCTGCAGTTATTTATGAAAGGGTTAAAGATAACAAAGCGAGGCAGAGAAAAACTTGTGCTGAGCAGATATCTCGCAGAAAGCTTGCAACTTTGAGCACCGCATGGCCCAGATAACCACTAGCCATCGGACACTGGGAGGAACCAAGGGCAGACCAGACCCTTACGTCAGCAGAGTGGCTTG
>NW_006345665.1:0-472 GCF_000327345.1 Myotis davidii
TGCTCTCCCTTGCTCAGTCACCTTTGGTCACCTGCATCATCAGCTGAATCAGACTTACCCTAATATGCAGTTAGACATTTATGTGTTAGCTAGGCAAACCACATGTTTTACTTTCCAGAGGAAAAATGTCTAATAGCTGGCCCTGACCAGCATTTCAGGAAATGGTCAGCATCAGAACGGGAAACTTACTACATGTTCTCTGTTTAACTCCCTCCACTAGACCCACAAGCAACAAGAGAGCAGAGATGCTGTCTGTTTTGTTGGCCCCTGTATCCCAGAATCTAGGTCATTGCTTGTGCACAAAAAATAACCAATAAGTATTTGTTAAGTAAATAAATGAATTCAAGAATAAACCTAAGTCAAAATCAGATCATTCTGAAGAAGTATTTCTTTTTTATTAGGAAGGAATTTGGAGCTGATCACTAGAAACATCTTTGGATTCCACCTTGCGTGAACTAGTAACTAGAACAAA
>NW_006345666.1:0-472 GCF_000327345.1 Myotis davidii
AGCCCAGAAATAGACCCACATAAATACAGTCAACTGATCATTGACGAAAGAGCAAGGACAATTCATCAGAGAAAGGAGAAACTTCTCAGCAGATGGCACTGGAACAACTGGATATCCACAGACAAAAAGAAAAAAAGAATCTAGACACAGACCTTTCACAAAAATTAATCCAAAATGGACCATAAACATAATGCAAAGTGCAAAACTATAAGATTCCTAAAAGATAACATAGGATAAAGATAGCATCAACATCAAAATTAAGATATAAGAAAAAATTGTAAGTTTTGGAAGAAAATATTTGAAAACACCTATTTTATAAAGTACTTGTTTCCAAAATATACCAAGAACTCTTAAAATTTAACAGTAGGAGAACAAATGACCCAATTTAAAAATGAGCAGCCCTAGCTGGTTGCTCAGTGGTTAGATCATCGGCCAAGGACTGAAGGGTCATGGATTCGATTCCAGTCAAGGG
>NW_006345667.1:0-472 GCF_000327345.1 Myotis davidii
GTATATATTCAACTTGCTGAAGATGATAAAGCTCGTTATTACAGTGAAATAAAATCTTGGGAAGAACAAATGGTTGAAGTTGGACGTGAAGATCTTCTTCGTCGCAAAGTGAAGCCCCAATCAAAAAGCACTGAGTAATATTAAATAGAAGATTGAGTTATGTCCATAATGGATAGACACAAGAAACCAATTAGGTCTCAGTATCTGAAACTGTTATAAAATTAAAAGGATAAAGCTAGTCAACATTTTATAATTAATTCTTTTTTCTTTAGCCCATGGACTTCTGCCAGTTCAGTACATTTTGTATTGGTATCTTGCTTTGGAAAACTCAAACATAGAAAAGTTCATCCAAAATTTATTTTGTGTTTAGCAACTACTGAGGATCAAAATAATCATGAAATGTATCAGTAACATTTTACCTTTGATAAAGGTGAGTCAGACTGTGAAGTTTTTTTATAATATTTGATGACTG
>NW_006345668.1:0-472 GCF_000327345.1 Myotis davidii
ATTGATTTACAACATTTTCAATGTTTCTTTCTCTGCAAAGATAAAAACAGTATTGATAATACAGCCTTAAGTTCACCACTTTTCTTTTTTTACTTCTTCAACAAATATTCGATGATGTTAGACTTAGGATATGTGTCACATGGTGTAGGACAGAATTTTCTTTTGTCTTCCAAGTGTTAGAAGATATGTTCAATACTGAGCAATCTGTTATCAACCAGCAGGGGACAACAAGGAGGCAGCTTTGATTCTGGTGTGTTAAAGAGAAAACCATAGATCCCAAATGGCAACACTGTGCTAAGAGTCCATGATACCAAACTTAGATTGAATACCTGACCTACTTACTTTTCAGCCTCTCCCAGAAATATAATTTTAATCATCCTGTCTGGATTTTTCGGGTCAACACCAATGAGATTATCTGTCATGAAGGCCCTTTTCATTCCCCCCAGAGAAAGAAGAGGCAATCTGCATGATA
>NW_006345669.1:0-472 GCF_000327345.1 Myotis davidii
TTTAAATAAAGCTGAAATATTCATTCACTTTTTAAAATATTTTATTAAATTTGAGCAAATATATTACGAAAGTGAAAGTGTTCATCAGCCCAATGTTTGCTGTCTATTTCTTGCCAATGTGAAGGATCAATAGCCTATTTCATGCAAGTTATGTCTAGACCCACATGTAAACAGCCTGAGAAGGATATGTTTAATACTGTAAACATTGCTCAGCCGCCACATGCACTGTTGTGAATTCCACAGGCACATGTGAGCACGTGGAGAACAAGGAACTAGGATGCCAGGAGAAGCAGGAGAAGGATGCTGGCCTCTCCTTACTGGAAATGACACTTTGTTACACAAGGATATTGTGTATTCATGCTGAGAGGAAGGGTGCCACCCGTCCACCTGTCTTTTCTCCTGCCAAAGTATCCCTACCATACAAAGCCACCCCCACAGCCTCTAGGCCAGGGGTGGGCAACCTTTTGTGAGT
>NW_006345670.1:0-472 GCF_000327345.1 Myotis davidii
TTGATATATGTATATATTATAAAATGATTACCACAATTACATTAGCTAGCAACCATCACCTTCACACAATTATAAATTTTTTTCTTGTGATGAGAACATTTTAAAGCTTTATTTTCAGCACCCTTTAAGTATACAATATAGTATTAACTATGGTTACCATGCAGTACAGCAGTCCCTTGAATAATGTTGTTCCATTCAACTAGTTTCATTATAATGGTGATAAGATGCTGTAGGGACTTAACTCATGTTCATGTCAATTAGCCTATAGTAAAATTAGTTTCATTATACCTCTTTTCCTTAAAGTTTCAGACCTTTCAATGATGTTAGTAAGGACATACTGTATATTACATCCCCAAATTTTATGTATGTTATAACTGGAAGTTTATACTTCTTGACCACCTTCACCCATTTTGCCCACCTCCCACTACCCACCTCTGGAAACCATTAATTTGTTCTCTGTATCTATGAGTTT
>NW_006345671.1:0-472 GCF_000327345.1 Myotis davidii
AAAAAAAATCAAAATGTAAATTCTTTTACTCAAAGTGCAGTTTTTAAAACAGACTCTGCCAATTTAAAAGCTTTAGAAGGAGCAAAAATAAAGAAACAGACATTTTCTGAATATCTTTGTGTCACGTCAAAAGCTTTGAATATGTTCCATTGTTAATTCTTTGAAAACACAGTTAGGTTGATATTATTAACTCATTTTATGAATGAAATAAAAGGCTTAAAATAGTTAAGAAATGTGCTCTAAATCAAGAAGCCAGAGCCAGAGTTAGAATAAGAACACAAGTTTAGATCTAGGAGTTAATAAGAAGTTTCAACCCAAAGAGAATGAATTTGTCTATAGTCAACTATGGTACACAACATCACTAATTACCAGAGAAATGTAACTCAAAACCATGAGATACCACTTCACACCTGTAAAAATGATTGTATCAAAAAAGGCAACAAATGGTAGTGAGAATGTGAAGAAAAGGGAA
>NW_006345672.1:0-472 GCF_000327345.1 Myotis davidii
TATTTACTGCTGTGTTGCTGACAATCACCTGAATGAGAAGTGGGGGTGCACTAATAAATATCCTCAAAATACATAAAATACTTGAAAGAAGGGAGAAAAAGACAACTAAGCAATAATAACCTGAGACTTCTACACCCCATTTTCAATAACAGACTGAATGCCTACTTCAACAGAAGACTGGAACAACGCTAAAAACTAACTAACCCTAACTGATATATAGAACATGCCAAGCAACACACCAAAACACGTATTTTTCTCCAGTGCACATGTAACGTTTTCCAAGGTAGGCTACATGCTTATGATTCCATTACATGAAATGTCCAGAATAGGCAAATGAATAGACACAAAAAATAGATTAGTGGTTTCAGGAATTCAGAGAATGGGGGCAATGAGGAGTGACTTCTTAATGGCCACGGGGTTTCTTATAGGGTAATAAAGTGTTCTGGAATTAGATAGTGGTGATGATTGCACA
>NW_006345673.1:0-472 GCF_000327345.1 Myotis davidii
CTTCAGGTTAAATTTGAATTTATAGGGACAATAAGTGATTTTGAATATTACAGAAGTCAAATACCTCTTGATTTCATATTGTAATTAACTTTAACAAACATTTGGGAAGTTCTCACACTCTGCTAAATGCTGGGTTGAATGTTTGGGAGATTCAGATTTCAATTAATAGGGTCACAAAGCTCAAGAGCACAGAAGGAAGAAAGCTGTCTTAAGTATATTAGGAAATGGTTGAATCAATTAAAAACACTAGATGGCATGATTCTTTGGGCCTTCTGTTACTATTGCCTTGTGGTTAATAGTTTTAGAGAATACTAGGTTGCTTGTATAATTAAAAATAGTCTCCCTTTCTTATTGTTTAGGAGCTGGATTTTTAGGGTTACTGCCTGGCTCTCCACAAATCATATTACAACTAGAGGTATCCATATTGCAGGATTTAATATCCAATGTGATAGTGTAATGGAAAAAAATTATC
>NW_006345674.1:0-472 GCF_000327345.1 Myotis davidii
AATGAATGAATGAATGAATGAGTGGATGGATGGATAAAAAGCATTATGCTCCTAAGTACCAAGTTGCAATACATAAAAAAACAACAACAAGCAAACAAATGAAAAACACCACCAACCAAAAACTCAAATAGCAATTTGGATATTAGGGCTAAAGTTAAAAAATATGTATCATTTTTCTTAAGAATCTTTCCTTTTATTAAGCACAAAGCCAAGTTCCACAAGGCATTGGTGATGTGAACAGCAAAGTAAAATCTTTGTTTCTTACTAAGGCCAATAAGATTGGGGCACCCTACCAGGTGACAAACCATTGGGAGTTTCCCTCAGTCAGGAACTAAATGTCTCACGCCAGTCCATGTGAGATACCAAACAATGCCTAGTATTACTCTTGGGAAGCTGCTTTTTCCCTCCGTTGATTAGTTTTTTGAACAATCAGAAATGGAGACAAGTCTCAATCATATAGTTTTCTGTCTTA
>NW_006345675.1:0-472 GCF_000327345.1 Myotis davidii
ATCCTTAGCACTGCTGCAGAAGTGGGACAGGATCCTGCCACTGCTGTGTGCAACACAACGTCAATACTTGGAACATCGGGAATATTGTTTGTGTGCTGAGTTACTTTTGCTGTCCTTATTCTCATATTGTCTTATTCCTTCATTTGCCTATTCACTTTTTATTGTCTACTAGACATCTGAGAGAGTCCTGGGTTCTTTACCCAGATTTCAAAAGTGCGTCCCCTGCCTCTTCACATAGCACTTTATTATTCAAGTATGGAACATAACCCAAGCAGGAGTAACCATAATTTTTCCCAAGTGTTTTTTCCTTGGGATATTAGGGAAGACCTCTGATTTTCTGAATGGAGTAGTTTGTTAGAGTGGAATTTTGTGCCCAGGTCCTTGAAGCTAGCTGTCTTGTCACTACATCCAGAGATTCTGAGAAATAAGGCAAGAGTAATTAATCAAGGTCAAGAAATGAAGAGAGTGTAAT
>NW_006345676.1:0-472 GCF_000327345.1 Myotis davidii
TATATATATGATCAGTGCAAGTGTATATATATAAATACATGTATGTATTTCTTTGTCAGTCATAGCTTCTCTGTGCAGCCCGCCCCCAGGCCTGGTCCTCACTTAGCAGATCCTTTCCCCTTCCCTCTTCCTCCTCCCTCCCCTTCCTATTACTGCGTGGAGGGCTTGATGCCTGCCGGGGGAGGGGGATGTGGAGAGAGGCAACCTGTTCTGAGCAGCAACGCTGGGGGAAAGGAGACTATTCGAGCACTCCTTTATATTATTACCGTGTTTAATAACTGGTGTTTTAAAAACGTATTTAAGATACACTTATAAAATGCCCACGATGCTTTAAATAAAGTGGGAGGGATTGGCAGAGGAGCAGCTGGGAAGGGGCACTGCTCTATTCCGGGTCGTTATGTGGGTCTTGCTTTCCTTGAGCTATACATTGGTACTTTTTATGTATGTGTGTTATTCTCGTTCATAATAAAAA
>NW_006345677.1:0-472 GCF_000327345.1 Myotis davidii
TTTTTTTAAGTCATGTTTTTAGTCACCGTTAGCATTAACTCCATTTTTCTCACAGCCTTTTTCTTTTCCATTTTGTTATTACCTGGCTAAAAACAGCTTTATCTTTTGTTTGAAGGGGAGGGTTAGCTTTCAGGATTTGCTGTCAGTGATGCCTATAAAAAGATCTGGAGGATCTGATGCTGGATCGGGTTTATTTCTGATTTCAGGAAGACCGACGCTCCCCTCTGAAGTTGGGATAATAATTTGTGACATCACTACTCCAGGCTCACTGGACGAAATGGCCAGACAGGCAACCATTGTCCTCAACTGTGTAGGACCAGTGAGTACTCAGCCCTCCTTTGTATTCGAACAGAGAACCTATTCACTTAGAGCAGCCTCTGTCCCAGCAGCATCTGCTGCTTCATATTCCAGAGCAGTGGTTCCCAAATTTATTTGGCCCACCGCCCCCTTTCCAGAAAAAATATTACTCAGC
>NW_006345678.1:0-472 GCF_000327345.1 Myotis davidii
TAGAAACATGATCAGTACCCACAACCAGTCTTTATAATCCAAACATTTTATCATGTCCTACAGAGCTTTATAGGATCTAGCCACTGGCCATCTCTCCAGCCTTTGTCACTTTGACCTTTGACCATTATAACGCAGCCACAGAGACCACTTTGTTATTACTTAAACATAAATTCATTCCAGCCACACGGCCTTTCTATTTACTATTTCACCTCTTCCACCAATTCTTTCTACCACTTCTCCTTCTCCTCTCAGGTCTCTGTTTAAATATTTCCTTCTCAGAGAGATCTTCCCTGATAACTCTAACTCAAAACCCTTCTTCCCCCAGTTTATTTCTTCCTTGACACTTAGCACTATCTGAAGTTATATTATTCACTTACTTGGAAATAAAAAATAAAAAAATCTACAGTGCAAATTCCATGAGAGAATGAATTTGAATTGCATTGTTTACTAGCACCTAGAGGAGTGCTATCAC
>NW_006345679.1:0-472 GCF_000327345.1 Myotis davidii
TTTGGAAGGTAATTAGGATTAAATGAGATCATGATGGTGGGGCTCCAGGATGAGATTAATGTTCTTTTACGAAGAGAGAGACCAGAGCTTTCTCTCTTCCTATCATGTGAGGCTCTCTATAAACCAAGGAGGGGACCCTCAGTAGGAGCTGAATCTACCAGCCCCTTAACTTTGGATTTCTCAGACTCCAGAACTGTGAGAAATAAATGTCCCAGACAATGGTACTTTGTTATAGTAGCCCAAAACTAAAATTTAGAACATGAGATCCTGGATTAATTTATCATCATCATCAGTATCTAGTATGATTGAAAAACCATGCACTACACATATTTTAAGTGCACAATTTGATAAATTTGGACACATGCATACACCTATTAAACCAACACTACAGTCAAGACATGAACATATCCATCATCCATGAAAGTCTTCTCATGCCCCACTGTGATCCATCTTTCTGCCCTCTCCCTCCCCC
>NW_006345680.1:0-472 GCF_000327345.1 Myotis davidii
TTTTTTTTGCTCCAGAATATGAGATTTAATATTTTTGAAGTTAATTAATGTGCATAAAGCTCCCTGTTTTCACGAGGTTCTTACTAATTCATTATGTGTCCTTATCATTTTTCATGTGTCCTTAGAAACTCTGAGCTCATTTTACATAAAGCCAGGTTTCTGTCTTCTCTTCTGAAATCAGAAGCCTGGGCAGAGTCCAGAATAGAAAGATTTGCTAGAGGTGATGAGCAGCCATCCTCCTAAGACTGGACCACACCCCCAAGTTCACCACATTGTATGTCTTCTATCTATTCACTTTGTGGTGAACATCTCTTCCTGATACAAATGAGTTGGTGACCCCTTCATATGACAAGGGATTCTAATGTATTTTAAGGTTTCAGAGATAGCCTTGCTTGGATAATCAATTTATATAAAAACCCTGGGTGTAACGCGTCATGACCAAGGCTTGACCAACCAGAAGGAAGTCAGTCCT
>NW_006345681.1:0-472 GCF_000327345.1 Myotis davidii
CTTATAGGAGAGAGAAGCAAGCAGGGCCAAAACCTCACAAAAGAGTGAAATGGGTCATCTTTGCCTGTTATCTCAAGGCAGTCTGTTCTGGGTACGCACTCCCCACCCCAATCTTTTTTTTTTTCCTTTTCCATAAATATCAGCCAAATCACACTCCGTTTGGATTCTATTAAACCCAGCCCTGAAGAAACTAGCTCAAATACTGTTCTTTATAAGATGTAAGTGGCCAACGATATAAAGAAGGGGCTATCAGAATCCAGTGCCCGGCAGGTGACATAGACGAGTGAAGCTGGCTCGGTGTAAATGACTTGAAGGTGTTGTCTGTGAGTTGGAGAATCAAACTCATGATTGAAATCCCTCTTATTTTATTATTGCAGGAAAGAAGACTTGACAAGGCTAGATATTTTGATTTGTTGAGAAAAATGAAATCTTAATTTTATTTGAAACTTAACATTTATAAACTTGGGCAACT
>NW_006345682.1:0-472 GCF_000327345.1 Myotis davidii
TGGGAGACAGACACATCGATTGGTTGCTTCCCGCAAGAACCCCGACTGAACGGACTGGGGGTGAGGGACAGGGAAGGAGCCGGAAACCCAGGTACCAATTGAACCTATGACCCTCCGGTTCGAGGGCCGACGCTCTAACCCCTGAGTACACCGGTCAAGGCAGGAAATCCCTCGTTCTCAGCCTGGGTCTGGGGAGGAGCAGAGCAGGCTGTGCCGCTGGGTCGGCAGCGGGAGCCTGGGACTGGGAAGAGAACCAGCCGCCAGGAATTCGCTTTCCAGGGTGTCTGCCCCCTCCCCCCCAGCAGCTCCTCGGCCTGCCTGCCCTGTGCGGCTTTACTTTGCATATGAAGTGGGAACTCCCCCGGGGACCCCGGGGACCCCGCGCTGGGCAGCGCCGTTTCCCCTGAGGAATAGCAGGCGTGTGTGTTGCTTTCTGGGTGATCGTGAGAACCGAGCAATTGACTGCATTTTC
>NW_006345683.1:0-472 GCF_000327345.1 Myotis davidii
GCCCACAGCTCCTGCTCCTCCCACTCCCCTCAGCCTGACCCACTTGCCGCCCATGATGAAGATAAAGTTCTTGGCCACGACCACGCTGTGTGGGCACGGACGTTGGTAACAGCCTTAAATTCACTTAGAGAAATTGGAAACAGTGAGTCACGTGCCACCGCTGCCAGACGGGCCGCTAATGACTGGGTGAGATGCTGTGGCCGCCTTTGGGTGTAATTATAGGTTTTTATCATCCTTGCCCTGCCTGCTAGTTTTTCCAAAGACAACGGGCAAGGCCTCCTCAGGTCTTTACACCACACGGCCTCTCCGAACGGCACTCAGCAGGTGCCATCCGCTTCCCCAGAGCGCGGATCAGATGGGCGGGCACAGGGACAGGCAGCCAGAGACAGAACACACCCTCCCGTCCATCCCCGTTAGTCACACAGAACAGCTCTGGGCGGACCTGGGGCACATGGAGGCCAAATGCTTGGGG
>NW_006345684.1:0-472 GCF_000327345.1 Myotis davidii
GGTTCAAGAGGCAACAATGAAGCAGATCAAGAGAAACGCTTTCCATTCATCCCATAACGCCCTGTTCAGTTTTTCTTTTAAACAGAAACCTCTGACCCCATGGAGAATGACACCCATCCTATTCATGAGCATCACCACGACCGTCTTCTATTTATGGCATCTAACAGGAACTTTATAACTTACACCCAGGCTATTAAAATGAGACAGAAGAACATAAAAAACCAGCAATAACCATCCTCTACATTTCCTCCTAAAAAATTCTCACGCCTCTATTATCATAGTGATGGCTTCTGTTTGTCTGGGACTTAAATGTCTTAAAAGCACTTTCAAGTAGGAGTGTATTTGATACAAATAAAGCGATGCCTACTACCTGGGTTATTTCAGACTTATCTTGGAAGAACATTAGCTGGTGTGTCCCCCCCCCCCCTGCCTTTTTTTCAATCCTCACCTGAGGGTACTTTTTCCATTGATT
>NW_006345685.1:0-472 GCF_000327345.1 Myotis davidii
CTTCTCCAACAGCCTTCTGGAATGAATTAAGTTTGAGGTTCAACTGTATCCCACTCATAACAATTAAAAGAACCTCTTTTGGGAAACTTCTTGGATCCTCCCATTCTTCTTCTGTGTGGTTCTAAATTTCATGAAGCTGGCTTTGCAGACTGGAGGAACTTCTACTAACTTCTTCGGCAATGTTTTGGCTTAAGAAAATGAAGAAAGAGAAACCCAGGCTATTTGGTGGTGATAAAGCTGGGACTGACATGCGGGGACAATAGCATGATGACATAGTCCCATAAAATGAGCAGATTATAGCCCCAAATGTGTTTCAGAACAAAATCAGGGTGGTCTGCACATCTGCTTTCCTAGCCTGGAGCGGATTAAGATGTTAACTGTCAACATATGCCCACGAATAGCTCTTGGTTTCTAAAGAAATTCATCTAGAGCAGTGGTTCTCACCCCTTTAATACAGTTCCTCATGTTGTGG
>NW_006345686.1:0-472 GCF_000327345.1 Myotis davidii
TGACCACAGGTAACTGAAACTGCAGAAAGCAAACCTATGAATAGGATTTTTATCTGTAAGTCTAATAGATAATACAGCATTGCCTTTCTCCTTTTAGGTTTGACTGGAAAATCCATCTTCTGCAGTTTCCTATCTACCATATTACTTCATACCACCAGGATGTCTGGACAGAGTTATTAATAAGGCATACAAATTGAGCCAATAGAAGACTGAGAAGAATATTTCCAGGACTGTTTATATTCTTCTGTTAGTTCATGCTATATATGCTGGGTCTGCATTGTGATTTCATATAAGTTGGGGTGATGATAATTTAAGATGTTTTCACCACTCTTTCTATTATAGAACCTCATTCCTTTACCTTAAAAAATAAAATTTCAAATGCATCCTTTTGTGTGTAATCATTATTTCCATTGTTCAGACTGGCCCACTGGGCTGCTGATGATAATATAAACAGTCCTTTAACAGTTAAATT
>NW_006345687.1:0-472 GCF_000327345.1 Myotis davidii
AAAAAAAATGAAATGTTATAAAAATTACAATTTAAAGTAGTACTATTTGGTTTTGCAATACTGACTTATTGAATCACAAAGGCCCTTTAAAAATATGGAGTCTAGATTATAAAATTCTAAATCAAGGACTAGTTCTTATGCAAATGTATAACATTACATAAAAATATATAGTTAATAAACCCAGCTTGATATCACACACGGAAACAACTGATAGGGAACTCTATAGCTAACACACGTTTAAAAATATTTTTATGTCTTAAGACGTTATCAGTTCAAACAATAATTAACTATCTACTTTAACATTAAGCCTTACTTAACTTTATTATAAAAATGTATGTTGATCTCCCCAATGAACGAAATACTTTGAAGCATCCCGTAAAAGCGTCAGAAAATAACCTGGAATGCATAACTTTAATTTGTTCTTCAATGAACTTATTTCCAATGAAAATAATGTGAATGAGACATAACCTGG
>NW_006345688.1:0-472 GCF_000327345.1 Myotis davidii
ATTTATTCTCTTATTCCTTTATTTATTTTCTCATGTGCTGTGCTTAGGCCTGGAGAAGGACATATAGTTCCTATTCTCAAGAAGCTGTTAGTTAGTGATGGAGACATTATTATCATCCCACATTTACAGATGGGACATAATTGAGGCCCAGAGAGGCTCAACTATTTCTCCACAGCTAACAGCAGGGGGTCTGAACCTGAGTAGTCTAGCTGCAAATTATATGCTGTCAACCACATCCTCTGGCACACCAGTAACAGGCAAGATAGGCATGTGTGGAGATGTGACAATGTGATGAAGCACAGAGTTTAAGAGTGTGGAATCCCAAGTTATACCATGAGAGTTTAAAGGCTGTTTTTATCTTATTAACTGTGTGACCTTTGGCAAGGCCTTTCTCTGTTTATGTTTTGTACTATTTCGAGATAATAAGAGATTGTACATCACTAGCTACTATGAGACTGAAATGAAAAAAAAA
>NW_006345689.1:0-472 GCF_000327345.1 Myotis davidii
AGAATTCCAAGGCCAAGGCCAAAAAGGCAGGGGTCTGCAGCCCTGCCCACTCCGCCAGGGATTCCAGCTCCAACCCTGCCCACCCCACATGAGTTCTGAAATCCTTTTGGGTCAGTGGGCGTGGCCAATGAGGGAGTGTGTGCATACCAGCCCCACCCATGCTGCCCAGGGCTCCAGCTCACCCAGGTCCTCACTCTCCCAGCTTGCTTCCCCTTTGGTTGGCTATGTAACCCAGTGACTCGCAGCGCACCATGCCCTGCCTGCTGGTGCTGCTGGGCCCATGTGAGCAGGGTAAGCACCCAGGTCAGGCCTCACGCCTCCTGGCTCCTGGGTGCCGGCCACCCCACTGCTCCGACCAGGGCCAGACACCTGGCTGCTATGCACGGCCTGTGGGGACTTCAGCGGCCACCAGATAAGCTCCCTACACCATCTCCGACTTGGGGCTGCCCGAGACCGAGCACCTCCAAGGTCC
>NW_006345690.1:0-472 GCF_000327345.1 Myotis davidii
CCAGGGCCGGCCCGAGGCCCCGGAGACACCATGCTCCTTCGGACGAGGTCGGCCAGGCTGACGTCATCTCCGTTACCACAAAGCTCTAGGGCAGAGGTCCGTGCACCCACAGCGTGTCGGTCCCGTGGGTGCAGGAGGGAGTTATCCAGGGCCTTACGGTTTCATGTTCCCCCATCCTCTCCCCACACACACACACACAGGAATGCACCCCTCAAAGCCAGCACAGCCCTTCCCGGGAGGAGGCAAGGGAACCTCCTCTGGGAGAGTCAGATGCGTTAACCTCCACGGCGGCTTAAACGATGCCGACCACAACCCCCGATGGATCGTTTCACGCTTCAGAACATGGACGGGCCAGGCCGCGTCTGTCCAGCTGTCCACACACACCTTATGGACGCGGAGGCACGCGTCAAAAATAGCAGGTGCTCGCCCTGGCCAGATCGGCTCCGAGGCTAGAGCGTCTGCCTGCGGACTG
>NW_006345691.1:0-472 GCF_000327345.1 Myotis davidii
AAAAAAGTCTTCTCTTACTTGCCACTTTCAACCGAACCAAACCTAAATTTACAAGACATAACAGTAACACGGAGAAGCAACAAACACAGAACAGGTCCTCCCCAAAGTCCTCCCCCTCCTTTCAAAAATGAATAGCTCCTCCACCTCCTCCGGAGAGACTTCATGCCACACAGCTCCCCTGGGCTCTCGCTGACAACGCTGAAATGCCCAAGGAAACAAGAAGGACCTGGAAATGCCACAGCCATCTCTTCCAATCCTCGCATAATGGGCGCTGCCCTCAGCAGTGCCCTGATGCCCCTGACCCAGATCACCATCACCCCTTCCCACAGGATGCTCAGAATGGTCCAGGAGAGCCAGCCGGCGGGCACATTCCCATTCCACGTGCTGGCAAACTGGAGACGGAGAGACTGGCAGGCCTGGGCTGGACCTGGATCACCTTGTGCCTGCCCAACTGGGCCCAAACCCCAATGAA
>NW_006345692.1:0-472 GCF_000327345.1 Myotis davidii
AAATATTATTCCAATACTCAGTCATTTTTAAAGCTTAAAAGGTCCCATGAAGTACCCATACCCAGCACAATAATTTTTTTAAAAAACTTACATATTCACAAAATTGCACAACCCTAGGGATAAAGCGAATAACTAAAAATGTCTGCAGGAGGTTGAGGAAGGCCATATGTAAAATGTCAAAAATCAGAATGGATTGTATTTCAAAATTCTGAAAGTGATTTCCAACTTATAATCAAGGTTTCAAGATAATTACTTCCATGCACACTTTCTAGCAAAGTTTCTTTTCTTTCAAGAAAACAACTCAAAAATATAGTCAATTAAAACAAGGATGAATACATAGATTTCTGCTCAATCAACACGACAAATAAGCACTGTTCTCATGTTTGGAGAATTCAATGAGCTTTACAGAGCCTATCTCTCAAGTATGAACAAAGTTCTAGGATCACTAGACATTTTATGGACCCAAAAAAAA
>NW_006345693.1:0-472 GCF_000327345.1 Myotis davidii
TTTAAAAATCCTTGTGGCACACCAGTTGAAAATTGCTGTTCGGCACCTTTCACTCTGCATATATAACTCTTGATCACTTAGAAGCCAGAAAATCATTTATGGAAATGTTAGTGATTAAAGCTTCATCTGAAACAAGTAGAATGCACCTGATCATTTATAGTGACTTCCTTATAGGAATGACTTGAATCACTTTATTCCTTATCAATCTGTGACAAGGCAGATTAGCCATGGTTCAGTTCATGGCAGCAGGTAAACAGGCTCATTTTTTTCTGACCATAAACAGTTCTCAAATTAGAGTAAGTACAAACAGCAGAATCCGATTCAATTTGCTGAGTATCTATTAAATGCTGGAGACTAGTAGTAAATGTTAATTTCTTCTATGGTTTCTCAAGCAGCCCTTAATAGAAGGTAATTTCTATTCTACATAGATATTCTTTTCCTTTTTCTTTTTTTAATCCTCACCTGAGGATAT
>NW_006345694.1:0-472 GCF_000327345.1 Myotis davidii
AATTTATGCTTGTATAAAGTTAGAGGTTTGGATCCAACTCTATTTTTTTCTAGTGGGATATCCACTTATTGCAACTTTTTATTATAAACCTAGATTATTCTTTAATTTCAGAGGCTAACATGACATGTCATTTCAATGTTTTAGCTAAAACTCTCCTTTGTGTTATTTAGGTTTCTGAGAGTCATGAAAAAGAAAAAAGTCTATTGCATGAATATCGCATGATGTGGGATGAAATTGCCAAGATAAGACTGGAAATGGGCACAATAAAAAAGTCCCAGGAAATGGGAAAAGAATATTTTAAGGAAATTGCAATTGTCAGAGAAAAGGTTGACTGTCTTCAAAAGCCAATAAGAGAAACAGTATTTGAACACAATGAACAGCTTGAAGTCCTGAGAGCTGAGCTTATAATGCTAAAGAGTAAACTGGAGGATGAACAACGAAACAGAAGAAGACTGGAAGCAGAAGTTGAATC
>NW_006345695.1:0-472 GCF_000327345.1 Myotis davidii
TACACACACTTACAGAAAGGTTGGTACAGCCTACCTTAGTAAAATGTGCTATCTGTTATGGGAATACTGAAAGGCACTTACACTGCTTCTTGAAAATCCTTTTTTATTGACTTTCAAATGCTTGGTTATTGTCGGTAAAGGACTAAACCGAATGCTCTGAAAGGAGTAATAATTGGTCAGAAAGGTTCTGTTAAAAAATTGTTAGATAATCATATGATTGGATTCCCAGCTGAAATAGTGGGTTTCTAAGATTCATGGCTATTTTGAAACTCAGAGAATACAGGTCCTTTACCCCTGTTTATTAGGAATAATTCTCTCCCTCCTTACTTTATTTTGTCTTATTTTCTCATGATCCATTTTTAAAATGATGATTAGATACAGACAAAAGGATAAAATTGATGGACAGCAGTAAAACTTTTAACTGGGAAGCTGTTATACCACGAGCTATGCCTCCCTTAAGTAACAATAGGCT
>NW_006345696.1:0-472 GCF_000327345.1 Myotis davidii
CAGTTGCTGATGCAAGGAATTCCCTGGGCCCTTGTTCACTCCACTGCTGACCAGCCTACCCACGTGCTGAACCTTTCTGCAGGCCTCTTCCCTGCCTCTGAGGGACCCTGTGACTTGGGGTCCATCCGGCCAGAGAAGAAAATCCTCTCATGCTAGTATTGCAGACCTTGGAGGGTGAGAAAAAGAGGGAACTCGTTCAGCCTTGAGACCTGTGGGCTCAGCCCCAAGGCACCAGGAACCCCTCTTCCACAGAGAACCAAGGCAACTACAGCTTTTTCTCCCCTTGGTCAGTGATTCCAAACCTTTGTGTTATCATGACCCCTTTTTGTTGTATGGATGTCCTTTTGCTTCCTGCATTTTTATTTGCCAAACTGTACCAATGAAACAACCATTTACTTTTCCCTTTCCAAATTAACAAAAGATGTCTGCGACTGAGTGTACAATAAAATCAATGTCCCAATGATTCCTATGA
>NW_006345697.1:0-472 GCF_000327345.1 Myotis davidii
TTTTTTTTTATTTTGTTTTTATTTTTAACTCTGGACTTTATAAAGAGGACAAAGAAACTCACCGGAGTGAGAATAATGTAGATTTTACTGTACAGTGAACTACAATGAGCTTCTACAAAGCAAATCATGAAACTGACTTCAACCTCTCATTTTTCTTGGGAGGAACCCAGTTGGAACCATCAGGCACTGTGGCTGAGCAAAGAAGCACAGGGTTTTGGTCTGGCCTGGGTTCTTCCCTTCTTCCATCCCTTGTTTGTTCCTTTCTATTTGCACTGCTTTTGTGAGCTTCTTGAAATTAAGGCTTCATAACTATTCATAGGTTATGCACAGTTTTGACTATTATGATTAACATTTGCTCCAAGAGCCAGGCCTGTCCATGTTAGTTGGTTCTTTTTATTTCTTTTTATTTATTTAATCAAAAGTATATATGTATATATATACATTACATTCAAAATTATTTTATATTAGTTTC
>NW_006345698.1:0-472 GCF_000327345.1 Myotis davidii
AAGAAAAAAGGTAAGTGGCATTGGAGAACTCTGAAAGTTATAAAGTTGATGAGTGAATAATGAGGGTTTGTTAACAAAGCTTGGTCCTCTCCCTTCTACTCTGCCTAGATATTCCTTGTTGACTTGGCCAATCTAAACCCAGGAGATTTCTCTGAATCTCCAAACTTTTATACTTCTGCACAGTTCCTTTTGAAGAAGCAGCTTCAACTTTTGATCATTAACCCTAGGAGTTATTCTAAAAGTAAATTTAAGCCAAATCAAATACTATCCTCTGCAGTAGTCTTACCATTGTCTACAGTATAAATGTGTTGGAGAAATATGTATTTTTTCCAGATCTTTAATTTTAAAAGCAATCTGTGCCTCATAAAATGTGCTCTTGAAGCCTACCACGTCGCCCTCCTATTGTTGCGCAGGAGTCCTATCACCCTCATGTATGTGAATAAGGTTCAAGAGCTCATGTCTATGTGACTTC
>NW_006345699.1:0-472 GCF_000327345.1 Myotis davidii
CAATGAAACATCTGGATCTTCAGTAGAATGGGTCTCAACGCCTAGGGTTTTGCCTCTGATAATAGAGGTGAGGAAGTGTGAGGAGAAGAAGGGGTGCAGCGAGAGATAATCCTCTCATTAGCAATACATATTTCAGGTTTCTCCATGTTTTTTCATAGCTTAAAACTCATTTCTTTTTGTCTCTGCATAATACTTAATTGTGTGGATGTACCACAGCTTATTTATCCATTCATCTATTGAATGACATTTTTGTTACTTCAAGACTTGGTAATTGTAAATGAAGCTGCTATAAGCATTTATGTGAGGGTTTTTGTGTGGACAAAGTTTTCAACTCATTTGAGTGAATCCCTGAGACTGTGATGGCTGCATCAATGGTAAGGGTCTTTACAGCTTTGTAAGAAACCAGCAGTGTCTTGCAAAGTGACTGTACCACTTTGTATTCCCACCACAAATGAATGAGTCCCTTGCTAAT
>NW_006345700.1:0-472 GCF_000327345.1 Myotis davidii
TTTTTTTAGGTTTCATCTGAATACACATTTATTAGATAAATATTAGAGGTTATCACATCATTTAACTACATACAGCTTTGCATCAATGACTTCTTAATTGTTAAATCTAGTGAATACTTTTTATTCCTCTTCTTACTGAGCTCTTTTTCTTTATCTCAGTGGTTCTCAGATTTCAGGGCTGGTTCAAACACAGAGTTAGGGCTCCACCTCCAGACTTCCCGATTCAGTAAGTCTAGGGCCTGTATTTCTAAAGTTCCTGGGTGGTGCAGATGCTTCCACTAGGGGGCCACGCTTTGAGAACTATTGTTTTATCTAGTAATAATGACCATTCTCTCCTTGAAATATACTGCTATTTTTTGCTTCTACACCGTATATTTTCCTAGCTCTCCTTCCTCTGTGAACATTCTTTCTTGGTCTCCCTTGTGGGGTTTCTTTTCCTTACCGTCTTCAGCAGGTCCCATTGACTCAGTCC
>NW_006345701.1:0-472 GCF_000327345.1 Myotis davidii
AAAGAATTTCTGAAAATATATTTTACAAATTCAGTGTTAATCATACAAAATGGGAAACCTCCACTAGAGAGCCTTAGAATTGTTGCAGAATCTTATTGAGATGCATAGTCGGTGCTAATATTTGCTGAGCAGTCATAGAATGTACAACATTGTACCGGTGGTTTCATATGGAACACATGCTCTTCAGTGAAGGAAAGAGAAAATTCACTCAAGAAACATAAAAATCTTGTGGCAGGTTAAAACTGTTATAAGACATTAAAGAAAAATGAAGATAATCATGAAAGGCAAAGTATTACAAATGTTGATCCAGGAGTCAAAGATTGGTGGGAAAGTAAGATATATATTAGTTTTTAAGCAGAGAGACATAAAATGGATTGTATGGAAATTTAATTGGCAGATAATAAATCAAATTAAAAACGCCTTGATGAGTCTCCTAGTTAAACATCCCAAATACAGATAGTTTTTAAGAGTG
>NW_006345702.1:0-472 GCF_000327345.1 Myotis davidii
GCATTAGGAAGGTTGAGAACCACTGTTCCAGAACAAGAATATACAGTAGGATGCTGAGAAGATGCTGGCTAATATGTCTGTGGTTGATCTAACATAAATATAACAGGGTTTTCTAATAACTACATTATTTTTATGTTAAATCAACCATGGATACAATATGAAAACTCATATAACATTGTAATGTAACTCAGGCAACTTCTGAAAATATTTAGGGGAGTGGGCTACGTCAGGGGATATTACCGAGTGGGTGTTTCAAGGGAACAATTTAGGAGCCATTGTTTCTAGTCCAATTCTGCCTCTTGCACAGGGATGTCATAGTCTGTACCTCACAAAAGATGTGTTGACCTTGATTGAGCTCCTAATATTTATCTTGTCTGTAGTAGCAATATTGGCTTTATTACTGAAATAACAGAATTCAGTGATGACATTTCTTTTGTCATAATTTAAGCTTAAATGAGACTATGTTTAGTCT
>NW_006345703.1:0-472 GCF_000327345.1 Myotis davidii
TTTCAGCTACTTAGGTTGAAAGAAAACAGGTTTTTCGATGTAACCCCTCAGTTATCCAGAGAAATTCTATTCATGAGAAGGTAACAGAGGTTCCCTAACCATGGGAATGACTGCTGCACTGGGTCCTACTGGGGTGTTTAATATCATCAACTGACACAATATACATGAAGAAATAGAAAGAACATGCCCACGGGGGGGCTCACCTTAAAGCATTCATTGTGATGCCTCTGGGTCACATGTGGTACAGAACAGTGTGTCAAACAGCCAACTCTGCAGCATTGCTGCTAATGCCAGGGGAAGGAGACACCATGAGAAGAAGCGGTAACCCCGGCCATCGGCGTGCTTGCAGAGAGAATACAATGAATCACGACCAACTGCCTCAACCCTGCATTTGTAGTTCCTGGCTTCGGTGGGCTCTGCCTTGTGGGGCACGGTTACGGTGTTTTGGCCAAATTCAAGCCTCGGACTAATG
>NW_006345704.1:0-472 GCF_000327345.1 Myotis davidii
CATGTATCCATGCCTCTGGTTCTATTTTGTTCAAAGTTCATTAGATTACATATAGTAGAGAAATCATATGGTATTTGTCTTTTGCTGACTGGCTTATTTCATTTAACATAATAATGTCCATCCACACTGTTACAAAGGATAAGAGTTTCCTTTTTTTTTCACACTGCAAATGTACCACAACTTTTTAAAATCACTTTTATTATTTTTCAATTACAGTTGGCTTACAATACTATATTAGTTTCAGGTGTACACCCAGTGATTAGGGATTATAAAACTTATTGTGAAGTCATCCCCAAAATTATCATACTCATCTAACGTCATACCAAGTTATGAGAATATTATTAACTATATTCCCTATGCTTTGCTTTACACCCCCATGCCTATACTATAACTACTAACTGGTACTCCTAAATTCTTTCCCCTTTTTCACCCTTTCTCTTAACCCCTCTCCCATCTGGCAACCATCAAAATA
>NW_006345705.1:0-472 GCF_000327345.1 Myotis davidii
AGGTTTTAGACAGGATGTAAGATTGCAGTAGTTGGGGAGCATCTAACTGGAGAATTATCATTTTAGAGTGCAGTCATGGGACTTAATGGCTAAAGTGGGTTCTAATTAACAGTTCCTGAAGTTGATGAGTCCAGACTATGCTCTGACTTTTTCATATGGACATTTAAGTCATGTGGCATTTAAGGTTACAGTTGGATCCTCTGTGCTGTGTTAAACTTTTCAATAGATAAGAGAGAGTGTTTGGTGTTTATGAAGATAATAGGACAAAAGGGGTAGGGAGAAGTAGTGGTTGAAAGGCCTCGAAGGTGCAAAAACAATATTCTGAGGTGAGGTATTGTAGATGAGGGAGATTAAGGAACAACCACAAGAGAAAGAAACTGTATTCCAAGCTGAGTCAGATACTAGTTAGGGCATGTGGAAGGAATTTTCAGAGGCTATTGAATATTTACTTTGAATAGAATGGGGATTTAGA
>NW_006345706.1:0-472 GCF_000327345.1 Myotis davidii
AAAAAAAAACCAGAATGTGGCATTACAGTTGCATGGTTGCTTAAGTACAAACATGCGACATAATCTTTATGGTCAAGGGGTTTAAAATATAATTTGCTGACAACAAATAAAATACAGGAGTTTCCCAAACTTACATTTCATTCCATTTTACTTTTCTATATGCCAGCTGGAAACCAGGGTTTGTGACATTTACATCATAGCTGAATCTGCACTGAACTCTCCAGACATGACCTTTAGAGACCCATTCCAAGTCCTTTAAGAAATTATTTCATGCAAATTGGAATAAAAATGGTATATATACTTATATATTTGTTACATAGTTAACTCTTAATGGTCCCTCTTCAAATTGTACAAAATACAGAGAGGAGCAATGCTAATTTCAGTCATTTGTTTTTCAAGAAAATGACACTAAGTCAATATATAAAGTGGCATACTCACCATTTATTATTGTACTAGAGGCCTGATGCATGAA
>NW_006345707.1:0-472 GCF_000327345.1 Myotis davidii
TTATTCTCTACTTTCATAAAGACATCTTTCTATTTTTTCTTTTGTAAAAATGTTTGCATTTACTCGGATTAAAGCTACATTGGAGCTATTTTCATGTTTATTTATTTGCCATAGGGGCAGGCAATTTCCAGCATCACTTCTGGATGAGTCCATCCCACCCCACGGATGTGTATAGCATCCTCTCATGAAGCCAGTCCCCAGTGGGCATGGGTTTATCGCTGGTCCCTGTATTCTGTTCCATTTTTCTACTTGTCAGACCCCTTGTAGTTTTTGCCTCATTGCTTTAATTTCTAGTCTTATTAGACCAGTAAGCCTTAATTTCTGGCAGGGCAGGTACTATCCTTATACATTTTCAAAATTGTCTTGGCTTTTCATGGGCCTTTACAGTTCCATAGAAACGTTTGGACCAGCCCATTTTTACAAAAACGCTGTAAGGATTATAATTGCAATCATATCACAGGCATTTCAAAAA
>NW_006345708.1:0-472 GCF_000327345.1 Myotis davidii
ACTGAATTCATTATCAGCAGGTGGGCGCTGACTCATGATGTAAAGAGATGGTTATCAGAAACCAATAGTGTGGAACTGGTTGTTTTCAGATTTTCCTTCTTAGATTTTTATCTGCCACGTGTTTGTCAGAACCTCAAAGTAGAACCCAGATATTTTCCACAAAAATCCCTGAGATAATTCAGTATTCTGAGTGGTTATCGGGCCCTTTGAAACCTCTATGCTCAATGCAGGTGTTTCACCCATTACAGGCTCCCATCATGAGTTTTATTTGGCCTCACATGCTTTTTCCTTTCCCATTTTTCTCTAGGTAATCAGGGTAAATGGCACGTCCTTGTACAGTTGCTCATATTCCAGCCCAGTTAGGATGAACTGTCCACTTTCCTGCTCAATTAAACTCTTTGTCCCCTATTACGTCACGTTGGATTGCATTAAGTAAATGCCTGTTCATCTGAATTGCACTGAAAATGGCTTT
>NW_006345709.1:0-472 GCF_000327345.1 Myotis davidii
TCTAACAGGTGTGAGGTGATATCTCATTGTAGTGTTAACTTTTATTTCCCTAATGATTAGTGTTATTGAACATCTTTTCAGATACCTGTTGGCCTTTAGTATGTATTTGTTGGAAACATGTTTGTTCAGGTCCTTTGCCCAGTTGAGATATGGTTAATTTGTGCTGGTGTCCTCATCAGCCTTGAGCCACAGTTCCTTCCCCAGAGCAGGGGCTCAGATATTTTTTAAAGGGTTCTCTTTTGCTTGTAGGTGTCTGTTATGGTGCGATTGGACCTGTGTCTTGGAGACTTGGACCTGGTATTTCAGTGGGCTGCATTCTCAGTGTTGAACAGCAGAGGGTGTGCTGAGACCTAACCCATCCTGTTTGTAGAGAGGGGCATCCAGAAACCGGTGCTAGGGCAGAGCGAGCAGGGGCTTTCCCTGGGAGCTTCCTCCAGCCCAGAGGGTGAGGCATGGATGGCACACTTGTCCA
>NW_006345710.1:0-472 GCF_000327345.1 Myotis davidii
CGTTTGTCAACCAGAAATAACCAGAGAGGAAATGTAACTGCAATATATGGTAGAGAGACTGAGAACTGAGGCTGGAGAACCAGACTACCAGTATACATCCTGGCTCTACCAGCCAATTATTTCTGTGACTTAGCACAAATCATACACGGTTTCTGTGCTTCAATCTTTACAAATAAACAAGTGTTTGTTAATAGCAGCATCTGGGCTGCTGCAAGGATCAAAAGATAGAATATGTTGAAGCACTTTTTAGTACAGGAACCTACTATAATCCTAAATATTTTAGTTTTTGTATTTGACTTATTTGAGCATCATTATCTACAGATAATCCAAATTCCAAAGTGACCCATACATAACATCATTGGTCACATGTATATTTTGACCAATGTGTCTATATGGTTTGGATTAACATAGGCAGGATTTATAAGTAAAAATTTTCACTTTGAGCCCAGCCGGTGTGGCTCAGTGGTTGAGC
>NW_006345711.1:0-472 GCF_000327345.1 Myotis davidii
AAGGGAGAAAGAGAAAAAAAGGAGAGACAAGTGATCTGCTTCAAATCTTGCATTTGTATGTGGCAACATCCCCCCTTGTAGAGGAGAATATAAAGTGATGGAGATGTAGGTAAATAGAAACTAAATGCCAGCTCCTATGCATGGCAAGGAAGAGCATATCTCAAATTCATTAATTATGATCCAATTTGTGCTTGCACTGTGAAGGATAATCATTTGCCATCAAAGAGATGCCCTTCCCTTATTAAAGCCATTGAGACTCTCAGGAAGTGCTCAAGGGTTTGAAATTCTGTATTTGAATTTCACACATGCTTTTTACTGCTGGGACCAAAACTCAATCAACACTTAAGAGTGCTGACACCAACATGCAAGCCACAGGGGTCTTCACTCCTTCACTACAGACCTATAGACAGGACCTGGTTAATAAATCTGCTAATTTGTTCTGCTCTGAGTGTGTGTGTGTGTGTGTGTGTGT
>NW_006345712.1:0-472 GCF_000327345.1 Myotis davidii
AACATATCCTAGGGTGAGGATTAAAAAAAAAAGACTCAAATCTCCAGAGACAGAACTTAACTCTCTGGATGGCTCCTGTTTGGCACAGGGAGTTTAAATGAGCTGCAGAGGTTGCTTCCTGCACTTAAGGGCAACTCTGCTTTCAGATTACTGTATAGAAATCATTTATCTCCCCAATATTGCTCTATTTCTGTAAGGTCATGGATCCTGAATCACATCTGGAAACTTGAGCATATTTCTGATGTTTCTAGGAAAGCCACCATATATCTGCATATTAAGCTTTTATTTTCTTAAAACTTATAACCCCTCTTCCAAAGTCAATATTTGTGTGTTTATGTTTGTATAATTTACAATATATATTCATATATGTAATATACATGTATATAATCTGTATGTTGTATATATCTGTATAGATATATAGATAGATATTATACATACACAAAAATGCACACACAAATTTATTGGATGCTCT
>NW_006345713.1:0-472 GCF_000327345.1 Myotis davidii
TAGAGCATCATCCTGATACACCAAGGTTGTGGGATCAATCTCTGATCAGAACACATACAAGCAGCAACCGATGCATATATAAATAAGTAGGAAAACAAATTGATATTTCTCTCTCACTCTCTCCCCCTCAAATCAGTAACTTAAAAAAAACTATTATAGACTTTGAGATCAAATGTACATTTCCTCATTTTTATTTGCCACTACCTAAAATTCAAGACTATTTAGAGTGATATTTACTCAGCTACCCATCCCCACTAATTTTCATACCATCCCAAAGTTCTTTTGCAAAACTCTCTGTAGCAGTTGCTAAAATTCTCAGTGCATTAGGAATTATTTTGTAAATCTACACTTGCAGTCATTTGTCAGATGTTCCTTTTAATCCCTGATCTTGACTGAAATCAGATTCTGACAGGAGGACATGGCCTTTCTGTTATGAAGCTACTTGCTCCTCTACAACCTAAGACATGGGGGG
>NW_006345714.1:0-472 GCF_000327345.1 Myotis davidii
CCACTGAGCAAAACCAGCTAGGGCTATTATGCACATTTTATATAACACTTTTATTAGGAGACTTTCTGGGTAAAGTGAGAATAAGGAAGATGATGTTTGTGCTTTGACAATAACATTATACATACTCAGTGACTGATATTGTGCATTCTAAGTTTTCAATCGTGCATTGTAAAAGCTATTTTTTACATATCTAAAATAATTTACAATTCATGATCCACTATTTAAACAGGTTGTAGTAGTATTGATTACATAACAGAATACAGATAGTGCAAAAAATGGTTAATCTTTATAAGTTAACTATAACTCAATTTATTTATTTATTTTCACCACCCCACTAAGGCTTTGAATAAGGTAAATGGAGCAAAATTAAGGTGCAGACAAATAAGGAACACCTTTGTCTTTTACATGCCGGGTAACTAATGTTGCTTTTAATACTTTTTAGGTTTTTAAACTCTTTTTAGTTGATATCATT
>NW_006345715.1:0-472 GCF_000327345.1 Myotis davidii
TTAGGAAGGTTGAGAACCACTGCACTAAGGGAAGGGAGGTGTTATAATTGAACCATTCTGTTTCCAAAGCACTAAACATGCTTAAGACCAAGCAGTAAATTCAAGGGAGGAAGAAAGAATCAAGAGCAGAATATCATCACTTGAAACATTGATTGCTCTGAATAAACAAAACTCAGATGTCAATACATAAAATGAAGGGACAAGTGTAATAGTTAAGTGTACTCTTTAGTGGAAAATTATTAAACAGATCATCTAAGTCTCCCCCTGGTGCCCATTTCTCAGATTTTTCAAAGCAGGAGATGTAAAACTAATACCAATCTGAACTAATCCAAATAGAGAGTCCAGGATTGAAATTAACACCCCAAAGTCTCTGCATAATTTGGTTATGAATAGGTTATGGAAAATGGCAATAATATGATACCCACCCTGGTCTGACTTACTTCTGCCAGATGTGGCTGAGGTCCCAGTCTGT
>NW_006345716.1:0-472 GCF_000327345.1 Myotis davidii
TTTTTTTTTTAGTATTTCCTTAATAAAATAAAATGAATCATATCATTTTTAGTCAAAATTATCATATGTGGGGCAATTTTGGAGACTTTAAAGCAGTGTTATAAGTAAAACGTGAATAAATTATTTTCAAACAAAAAAATGAGAAACAAATCTGACAATGATTGTAGTTCTAAAGATGTGTGTATTTGGCTGTTTTTTAAAAAAATGTTTCTGCTAAGGAGAGATAATAGATCTATTACTCTTGGAAGCAAATAATCTTTATAAACATGAGGCTTTAGGCTCTAGAGATAAGGTAATCAGGGAGTTAGATATAGGGAGAATAAGTATTTCTGAAATGTAATATGGTTTCTATCTATTCTTTGATATATTTTAGACTATGTATCTGTCTCTATCTCTGTCTATCTATCTAGGTGTTTATGTGTATAATATGTGTCCAATTGCTATTGAAGTATGGTAGCAACCATCTCAGGTA
>NW_006345717.1:0-472 GCF_000327345.1 Myotis davidii
GGAGACAGTGACCCGGCAGCCCAGTGGCACCTCTGTTCTTATCAAATAACAGTACTGTATTGGGTTGGCAGGTTAAAATAAACCAGAGAGAAAATATGTATATATATCATGATGGGATAATTATCACATACTCACCTCAGGGGAAGTGAAAGCAGATTGTTTGCTGTCCTCTGAGTTCCACAGTGTGAGAGCCACTCCACAGGGACCAGGGAGTCATGTGACAATATTCATGAGACCATGTCATGTGAGGATGTTCAAGAGGCCATGACTAGAACATGTCACAGAAAAGGTAGACTATCCCTCCAGCATTGCTGAGGGACTCTTATTCCCAATACAAGACAATTTGGAGAGGGATGGATATTTTCATAATTTTACATATGATGAAAATTTTATAAATAATTAGGTCAAACCATCATCAGGTTATACATTTTAAAAATGTTTAGTATCATACATTATAACTTTTTAAAGTTAT
>NW_006345718.1:0-472 GCF_000327345.1 Myotis davidii
CATTATACATTTGTTCAAACCCACAGAATGTACCCTACCAAGGGTGAACCCTAATATAAACTATGGACTTTGGGTAATAATGATGTATCAATGTAGGCTCATCAATTGTAATCAATGTACTATTCTGGTATGGGATTTTGATAGTGGGAGAGGCTGCGCATATGTGGGGACAGTGAATATAAAGGAAATCTCTGTTCCTTCTACTCAATTTTGCTGTGAACCTATTATAGCCCTAAATAAAAATAATGGAAATAAAATTTGAAAAAACATCATGGTTCTAGCACAAAGACAGACATATAGATCAACAGAATAGGATAGAGAACCCAGAAATAAACCCTTGCATTTATGGTCAAATGATTTTTGACAAGGATGACAGAACTATTCAGTGGGGATGGGAAAACTGGATGTTCACATGCAAAAAGAATAATGTTGGATCCTTACCTTACACCATACACAAAAATTAACTCAAAAT
>NW_006345719.1:0-472 GCF_000327345.1 Myotis davidii
TCCCTTTCTCTCGGAAATCAATAAAAATATATGAAAAAAAGAAATAATATACATTGAAATTGAGTGTACTATTTCTATTTTGAACAATATAATTGAATCTCACACAACATTGATTGGAAAAAAACAAAGCCAAAAGAATATATGTGCTATGGATCCATGCATATAAAATTCAAAAACAGGCTGACCTAAAGTATGGTGTTAAAAGTCTGGGTGGTGGCTCCCTCTGGGGAGTGGGCAGAGTTAATGGTTGAGAGGGACACAAGAGGAAGGCCTCCAGGGGCTGGCACTGTTCTGTTTTCTTATCTGGGTGGTGATTATAAGAATGTTTATGGTGATTTGCTAAGCTGTACACTCAGATTTTGTATACTTTCCTATATATATATTTGTCATACCTGATCATAAAAAAATTTTAAGTGATTATCATTTAACCCAGAAAATTTATTTCCAAAATTGTAACCTAAAAAAAAAAAAA
>NW_006345720.1:0-472 GCF_000327345.1 Myotis davidii
GAGCCGCATGTGGATTGCGAGCCGCAGTTTGCCAACCTCGGGTCTAAACTCATCAAAAGGCTAGTCCAAATTCAAAGGGAGGGGAAGTAGATTCTCTCTTTTACTGGGAGGACAGGCATGGGAGAAATTATTGTTGACCATCTTTGGAAACAATCTATAAGGTACTATCTAGTGGTTAAATAGATGAAAATTATTTTTAATATACTTTCCAAGGGCTTAGATGAAGAAAATGCTAGATTATCCCAGGGTACAAAGCATGCCTTTATGCATTTTTTTAAAAAATCACTAAAAACACATGAACACTTCCATGATTACTCCTGGAGTCTTGTTGGTGCATTTGGGTTGATAAGACATGGTGATGGGCTCAATAGTAAGGATGCTGGGAAAATCATAAGTGAAAGGGAACCAGGCCTAAGCAGGGAACTGCTGCTCAGGCAATGAGTAGACTTGAGGAGAATTTTCCTACAGAGGC
>NW_006345721.1:0-472 GCF_000327345.1 Myotis davidii
GTCTGTTAATTGCTATAAGTTAATAACACCACCCCTCCACTGTTACAACAAAAATGAAAATGTGAACTATGAATAAATTTGTTTAAATGAAGAATTCCACAGCTTGGTTTCGCTAACCAGTTATTTCTCCTATACACTATTGCTTTTCCTGTGCTGAAAGATTGGACTTCTGTTATTTACCTCCTCAGTGCATGACATGACTGGAGTAAATCCTGAGAGCATTTTTACATCAACAAGGGCCATTTTGGAGATATTGCGCATTCCTATGTATCTGAAATTTAAAACAAAGCGCATTGTAGACATCAGTTTAGAAAAGTGTTGTGGGTACAAACATACTAATTAGCCATAGGTCTGGAGGAAAGGTACAGCTGAAGAAAAAAAACACCTGATAAAAGTCATTCTTTTTATTTATTTAATTTTTAAAAATATGTCTTTACTAATTTTAGAGAGAGAGAGGAAGAGAGAGGGATAG
>NW_006345722.1:0-472 GCF_000327345.1 Myotis davidii
CAAGAATGACAATCTGTGGGAGAAAGGCTGCAGCATCTGTTCAGCAGTTTTAACGGTCTTGCCTGAGGTCACTCAGACTGTAGCAATTACCTGGCATCTAGCTATGGCTGAAGATTCTCAGGTGGTCTCATTCACACATGCATGGAGTGTGTGCTGGCTGAGTCTCCCTCCATCAGTCTTTCATCCTTCAGGAAGCTAGCCCAGGTTCTGTACGTTGGAGGGTCTCAGGTTAGAAAGAGTTGAGATTGGATTCTGTAATACCTTTTAAAGTTTATGGCTAACCCTCTGCAGCATTTTATAAGTTAAAACAAGTCATAAGTCTAGCCCAGACACAATAAGGTGGAAAAATAGATTTCACCTCTTAAAACGAGGAGGTGTAATATCACTTTGAGAAAGGATTTTCGGGGGAGAATTTTTTTAACATGTTTTGCAAACTCCTTCAACAAGCAACAGGACAAATATGAATGATACC
>NW_006345723.1:0-472 GCF_000327345.1 Myotis davidii
CAAGGTCGTTTTGTCGATCAAGCCGCTTCCTGCTTGTCTTCAAAACCACCGGATCTTAGAAGGGTATAAATATTGTCTTGATGATAGCCATAATCAAACTCGCAATCGCATTCAAAATAAGGTGTCTCGCACCATTCTTCAGCGGATTCATATTCTATAGCGAGCTGGTCAAAAAAATCATAGGGACAAAGGTTATAAGACTCGATGATTGATTTCATTTCAGACAAAATCTTTTTATCGAGAGCATCATTATGCGTTGCCGGTGTGTGTAAAACACAATGCTCAATTTCTTCAAAAATTGCCTCATCATCACACTCGTGGTGAAAATGACTCGCTGCACGATTCACAGCCATAGAGAGACGGTCATAATCGACAGAATAGCCCTTACTCGACTCACTATATGAATTCCTAAATCGGCGACCATTTGCAATAAAACGATAGAGCCAATCGCCACACCAAATTTGACGACCTT
>NW_006345724.1:0-472 GCF_000327345.1 Myotis davidii
ATTTCTCTCTTAGGCCTTTCCAGTTCTCATGGAAAATAGGTGCATTGAGATCATGATTTGCTAGTTAGCCCAGTTTTTCATGTTGGTGGTGGTAGGCATAAAACTCACTTACTTCTGAAAGATCACTCATTAGTATAGTCTGCCTTGATGTTCTGGCACTTAGGAATAAATTTTTCCTGTTTTCTGCTTTAAAGTTTAATGACCTTTTAGAAATGGATTTCTCTTCTGATTTTATCTCATTCTGCACAATCTGGTTTAGTGATTTAAAATCTTCTCTTTCTTTCAAATATTTCTACCAAATCATTGCCTATCATAGATAAAAATGATCTTTTCTCTTTCACTTACAATTCTTTTTTTTTCTTTGCTATTATTTCTGGGAAATTTTCATTAATTTATATTCCAGCCCTCCTACTGAGTTTTTCATTTTCATTTTTTGTCATCACAGTGTTAATTTCCAAGAGATCTTTTTTTT
>NW_006345725.1:0-472 GCF_000327345.1 Myotis davidii
GAATTGGGAAAGTAGAGTCAGTTAAGCAAGACTGAAGCTCCAGAAGGAGGATGGATGTTGCCTACCAAAGACCAAAGCTTGAAGACAGATGACTCAGTGTTCTCAGTAACTTTGACAGACCCAATTAATGGTACACATCAGCTTCGTCCATCCTCTTGCCCATGTGTGTCTCCTGCATCCGCACATCGGATGTTCTGCTAGCCACGGAGACAAAGGTCACTGACTGCCACTCTCCTCCTCCTGTACACACACAGTAGCCCACAGTCTGTAGAGAGGAGAAAGACAGTCATCAGAGGCATCCATCTAAGTGTCAGTTTCTCTCCCTAAGTATGCTCTCCGTTTGTTGAGAGAAAGAAGGCAGTTCAGGCCCTCTCCTAGAGGAGGGAGAATGAAGTCTAAGGGGGAAGGCAACCATGGTGTTTTCTTCCCTGGTGTTCCTTAAACCAACTGACAAGTGTTCTTGTTAAATCTA
>NW_006345726.1:0-472 GCF_000327345.1 Myotis davidii
AATCACAAGACATAGGGAAGGTCTGTTTGTTATTTGGAAAGAAAATATGTTTTAAAAAAGTAAAGCAAAAAAGAAAATTGTTTCAGGCAAAGCCTGTTAATGTAAGCTGTCTAGGAAATTGGGTTTTGTTTGTTCTAGATCTGTGATTTTTTGGTGTGTATGTGTATGGTGTTCTGTATGTTCAGATGGTGTAAATATGCCTTATACTATTGTGTTATGGCACTGACATTCATATATTAATGCTAGTCATGATTATTTCTGTGAAATGAGTTCTTACATCAGGCTGTGAAAATTGGTATAATGATGTTCTGAAAGATCCTACTATCATATTAATCAAAATCACTGAGGGAAATGGTAAAAAGCTTTATGTATTTATTAAAAAAGGAAAATATATTAGAATTCCTTGGTTTCTATGGACTCTTCTTTTAAAATATTCAATTTTTACATTGTCTTCAATTTTTCTTTAAAATCA
>NW_006345727.1:0-472 GCF_000327345.1 Myotis davidii
GGTCCTGTGGTTCTTGCTGATGATTTGAAAACAGAGGCCTATCCCAGGTTGCGCTGGACCTGGATCCCTGGGAACTGGTAGTCAAGTGCATGGGCTTCTCCAGCCGGGTGTTAGCAGGTTCTTGCCCAATGCGCTGAGAACACTGTCCTCCGCTCAGGGGCACCCATGCCTCTCACGTTGCCAGCCCCCCTCTGCTGGCCCTGGTTGGCTCTCGGGTTGCCAGATCCCTAACACTGTTGGTATGGGTTTCTGTCTCCCCTCGCAGGTCTCTACAGGCCGCCCATGCTGTCTAGACCTTAGCCAAGTCTCCATCAGAGGTCTGGATTGGCTCCATCAGTGCCAGGCAACTGCCACCTGTCCAGGTTGAATCTCAGGACAGGCTGGCAAAGAAAGTTTCCCCTGAATCTTTCACTCTCCACACTCACTCAAACAATCACTCCCCACACAATCTACACAACAACAAATCACACTC
>NW_006345728.1:0-472 GCF_000327345.1 Myotis davidii
TGCCTTCCAACATAAGTGAGGCTATCGGCCAACTTCGCCTACTTGGCATCTTCTTTGTCCCTTGTATTCTCATTTGTTTCTGGTTGCATTATGTCTACATTGTCATTGCACACTATGAGTGCATTCTGAGCTGCCATACTGCACCGGACTCTGTTTGTGCGCCACACTGGAGCTGTGAACTTGTTTGCTTTCTGGCTACCGTATCCCTCGCAAGAGCTTCCTCTGCTAACAGGCAGGCAGTTAGATTGCTGTTGCTGTCACAGGCTCTAAAGACCAAAGGTTTGCTTTGGTGGTTGCTCCCAGGTCTTTCCGGTCACATCTAGGAAACAAAATAAGACACAATCTCAATGGTGTGTAGTCTGATGCCTGCTTCACTGGCTCCCCATTTAGCTCTGGGGCTTTCCTGATGCTGCGGGGGCATGAGGAATGGCAGGCAGGGTGTGCTTGTCAGCCGTGTATACCAGGCCAGGCC
>NW_006345729.1:0-472 GCF_000327345.1 Myotis davidii
TATGTGCCAAGCATTGTGATGGTTTCATCATGATGGCAGTGGATGGATCACTTGTAGTGGATGGATTACATGTATTGACCTCTAAGATCTCTTTAAACACTACTAAAATGAGAGTGCTTAAGAGTAAACTATGCAAGCCCACTAGGATGTAAAGAATGGAAGGGGGAAACACTGTGAATGAGAAGTGTGAGTTTATTTTTGGAAGAGTGATAAACATGGGGAAGCCAAATAACTTACAACCCATCTGAAAAGGCTGAAAGTTAACTCCCTGAACAGCGTGGACTCTCAGTCATACATATTGATTTATGTCAATAGGGCAGGAAGGCTTAGAATTTGAATGTACAAGGACTTTAGAATTTGAGGAAGATACATCATGATAACATCAGAGGATGATGTTAAAATCTATAAGAAAAAGATACTCCGCAAGGTAACTCAGGTAACTTTCATTTTGCCCCCATTTCCTCCCATTTAG
>NW_006345730.1:0-472 GCF_000327345.1 Myotis davidii
TGGGCTGAGGGACCACCCCTCCAGTGCATGAATCTTCATGCACTAGGCCTCTAGTAAAAAATAAATAGCAAAGATAGCCAATTAGAATAGCAAATATTATTTGCTTTAAAGTTTAATATATTTTCAGACAACTCTTTTATTAGAATAGAAATGTAAACTGAAGTTGTGAAATATAATTATGTGGAAGATGTAATTATCAGCATCTGACCTTCTTCTGGGTCCTCCAACAAGCTGTGCTCATTCTCACCTTAGACCCTTGGCACTCGCTGTTCATGGGTCATCTGTGTATTATTTTTCCCAGTTCTCAAGTAGGATAATCATTCCATCTGCCTCAAACGGTATTTGGGAAGAGAAAATGGATTAATTTGTATAAAACACTTATAAGAGTGTGTAGCACACTTATAAAACTAAATCAGTTTTATAAATGCTACCTAGCTAACATCATCATCATCATCATTATTATTATTATTAC
>NW_006345731.1:0-472 GCF_000327345.1 Myotis davidii
GGTCTCGGGGAGCAGGTCTAGGGGAGCTGGTCTAGGGGAGCTGGTCTTGCGTGTTGGTCTGGGGGAGCAGGTCAGGGCTTCTCGCCTCAGGGCATCAGTAGGCTGCGCTTGGCCCCTGAGGCTAACAGGCTGCGAGAACTTAATGGCAACTAGAAAGTGTCCCTTCTTAATGGAATTGAAGCTGAGAACAGACTTCACAGGCTCCAGGGGTGGGGCTGAGGGCCTGATGCTGGGGTGAGGTGAACCGGAGGAAGGGGCATTAGAGCTGAGGTGGGGCATGTGCACAGAAGCAGTGCGTTGGTGGGGGGAGGGGTTGAGGGCTGAGAGCAGGCAGATCGAGGGGGCCAGACGCTGGCTGAGGAGTTTGGGTGTTGTCCTCAGGGCACTGGTAAGTCCGTGGAGGGTTTGTTTTAATTAATTTGTTTTTTGATCTTCACTGGAGAATTTTTTTATTGCTTGAGGGACAGAGAGA
>NW_006345732.1:0-472 GCF_000327345.1 Myotis davidii
AACAAAATGAGGTAATATTTGTGAAAAATGCTACTCATATGGTTAAGTCACCTAATAACCAACTTTAATATTTGTGTGGCACTTTGAAGGTAAAATGTGCTTTCTTGTGCTTGAAGCAATTCAGTTTACTAACAGTTAATATTATGCTAAAAAGCTGGTGGACTGAAACCCCTGTGACCCTATATCCCAAAATATGTTAAATAATCATTAGCCACCAAAGGAGAAGTCTCTCTGTCTTCTTTCCATATCATAGTCTCTCTCTGGAGGGAGAGCTCATGCAAAGAAAAGCAGCCAACCACAGGGTCTACAAGAGCCCTACAGGTGTTGTCTTTGGGCTGTTCCTCCACCCACTCAATGCACTGCAGCCTCAGTGGATTATCTCTCCATGCCACTTACAAGGGACAGGAACTTTAGGACTCTCCATCTGAAATTCCCAGCCTTCCTTGTTTTAGCAGAAACCAATCTGTTCATC
>NW_006345733.1:0-472 GCF_000327345.1 Myotis davidii
CATGGTTTCTTTTTGATTTTTCTGCAATACAGTGATTATTTTCTAAAATTACTTATTTAATCTTGTTTAGCTGCGCCTTTCTAGGGATGCTTTTTTTTTCAACCACAAAGTTAATTGCTTACATTCATGTGATATGAATGGGCTGAATATCAATACGTAAAGTTAATTAGTATATCATATTATAGTTAGAGGCGAGAAAATGTACACTAAAATAAATTGTAGTGGAGATTGAGACTCAGAATCCCCATTAATCCATAGCTATTGTCACCAAGTACTTAGATTCCTGGTATAGGAAGAACATGAAAGTGCCAAGAGAATTAAGAAACCTAAGGCCCCAATCATGTAGCACAAGTCATGTAGGACCAAACATTTAAACTTTTTCATCTCATTTTGTTCATCTAAAGGATGAAGGTGTAGGATTAGTTAGTCTCAGTGATCTCTTCTAACAATGTAGCTGTTTACTTTTTGTATG
>NW_006345734.1:0-472 GCF_000327345.1 Myotis davidii
GCACCTAAAGTCAGTTTTAAACTATCTATAAGAGGTAGGCCTGGGAATTGCAAATACCTGTGCTATATTCTTTTTTGGAATTTACACATAAAGAATGCATGTCATTAACTCTAATGGCTTTTGAGTTGTCGACCAGATAGAGGGAGATCACCTTACATCAACCATTTTGCTTGAACACCTGGAGAAAATCTGTGAGGACCTAAGTCTATCTTTAGCAAGACTCGGAGAGGTCTATTCTCAACACCTAATTATTAAGAAAATGCATATTCTAGAGACTTGCCCAAGTTCATATAGCCAGACGCATTTGCTAAATTCGCAACTCACCAGTTATTCTTCAGGCTTTCTAGACCCATAGATCTTTGGCATATTTACTCTGTTTGGGAAAGGTGCCTATCAGCTTTTGTTATATTTATCAAGGTGTCAGCTTGCCAGTCTTTCAAATGTAAATTTTACTTAAACTGTTTCAAGGAGG
>NW_006345735.1:0-472 GCF_000327345.1 Myotis davidii
TATTTTACATGCTTATTTGCTTTTAAATATAATAAAATCGACAGGATACACCTTCAGGGATTTTGATTCTCAATGAAATGCTTTCATGATGCAAAATGCGTACTTTAGCTCTTTGCACCAGGCTTCAAACTGGTTTGGGGGCCTAAACTGTGGAAGTCAAATAAAATTATCTGGATATTCTGAGCCCATTTCCTAGGCAATCTATCAGATCAGAAAAAAAGTTCACTGGCAATCAAGATGTAACGATAGCAATAGCTTTCAATTCAACATGGACATTTTGCTTAAGGAAGAGCAGGCGGATTTAGTTTCTATCCAAACAATCTTCATTAAAGCCGCTTTATAATCACCCGTGTTCATGGTATTGAATCCTGGCACTCTAAAGTCAAGATCAAGCATAGAGATCCAGCTAGAGTGACTCTCCAAACGTGCACAGACACATTGTGCAAGGAAGCTGGCATCTACAGACACTAAT
>NW_006345736.1:0-472 GCF_000327345.1 Myotis davidii
TATGCTATATGTGTTTTCCGATGGTGGCGACCCGCGGGTTAAGAACTTCTGATTTACAGTTCCTGGAGTTGTCGTGAGGATTAAAATGAGTAGATATATGTGGAGCACTGAGTCTTAGAACAATGCTGGCCACACAGTGAGTCCTATGTAATTGCTAGCAAAAATAAATACATCCATACATACATCCATACATACATACTTCCTTGGTTTCTCATGAAAGATGGGGATCAGAAATACTCCAAGTCAGTGGAACTGGCGCGTTATCTTTGTAGAGCAGATCTATAGGAGTCATCAGGGTGCTTGGCAAACATGGCACAGAAGAAAGAGTTGGAGAAATTGTGTGTCTAATAGTATCCAGCCCAGAGAGCCTGATTTTATCAGAGGGATGTCTTGCCAGCAAAACTGAAAACACTCAACACCCACTGACTAAAGCTCAGTGTCTCCCGAGAGGCTACTGGTCAGAGTGGCTGGG
>NW_006345737.1:0-472 GCF_000327345.1 Myotis davidii
CATGTGCCCCACGTTGGGAACCACTGATCTAGACAAATATAGACATATACACAATAAGATTCATTTTAATGTTTAGTATTGTGACATGTTCTTCAGCCACCCTGTGCTAAGTCATGCCAGACTCAAGAATTGTAATATGAAGATTAGTCCTGCCTGGAAAAGATATTTTGTTATGCAAAAATGTGTTGTATGCAAGCTCTCGGAGGATTTGACGAGCTAATTGTTCATTTCTCTTCGCTAACCCTGTCTCCCACTCAGATCTCCACATTTCCAGCCCTCAGTATATCCACACTAACAACAGAGCCGTCCCCAAACCAGGATTTCATATTTGGGGTGTTATTGTCCATTTGTTCTAGCAGTTTGTAAGAGAACTATGTTGAAATCTCCTACTGTAATTGTGAATTTGTCTTCTTCTCTTTTATTCCTGCTAATGTTTTGCTTTATATATTTTGAGGCAATATGATTCATGTAT
>NW_006345738.1:0-472 GCF_000327345.1 Myotis davidii
TCCACTGAGCCAAACCGGTTTCGGCCTAACTAAAATCTTGTTTCTGGATCTTGCTTATACAAAGCTTTGCTTCTATGTTAAATCTTATGTAATCATTTTGAAGACATTCTAAACAGCATTTAAACTTAACACAATTCCAACAGCATACAAAAACCAATTATGGAATTGAAATGTGGATAGCTGTGACTACTTCGGTGCTACTGTGCCAGGACAGCAGCCTAGCCAGTGGCCTAAGATGCTTCTCAATTTCAAAGATGTTAAAATGGAGGGGGGAGGGGAGAAGGGGAAGAGAGAGAGTGGCATTTTGGAATAAGTTTTGGAGATTTAAGCTTTCACATGAACGACATACACTTGGAAATTGCTGTTTGTTTCAGCATTCTGTTTTCCAAGTACTGAAGATGGCTCACTGCCTAGGGAAGCAAAGCCAGGCCTTCTCTCCATTTTACTAAGCACCCCAGAAAAAAACTGTTTG
>NW_006345739.1:0-472 GCF_000327345.1 Myotis davidii
TCTAAAATTAATAAAAACATTTTTTTAAAAAAAGAATAAAAGATCCCTATGGATAATATGTTGGTATATTTATATTGTCTCCCAAGTAGGATACATGCAAAACCTAGAGGAATTGATGGGGTTGGGGAGGAGGGGGTAAGGGGTGAAAAGATATTCCTTTTACTTTTTTGTGTATTGTTTGACTTTTCTTATCATGTGTATTTATTAGTTTGATTTGCATTTATTGAAATGCTGTATTTATCTGGACTAGCTGCATTTCCTTCTTCCTACCTTTCTGATAGACACGGATACATAGATATCGATACAGATAGTCACTACATTTTGGCATCTAAAGAAGCAAACAAAAAAACATGATTGGCAGAGGTCAGGAAAAACGTGTACACCTCTGTTTGGAATTATGCTAATTTCTTGGAGTTTGCCTGCCTTCGTGGTCATCAGAACGCCGAATACTGTGTTCTCTTCCTACTTGGGC
>NW_006345740.1:0-472 GCF_000327345.1 Myotis davidii
GTACAGCTGAAAGCCTCCTCCCTGTGATGGCCACATTTCTCACTGTTTTGAGTCTTAAACTGTGGCCAGCTAGCAGTTTTCGTCTGGCTGCCTGTTTACCAAGGTACAGACAGTTTTATTGCCTCCTCTAACTCAGATTGCCCAATTCAGAAATTTTTTATATTAGTAATTTATTTCTGTGTAACAAATGTAACAGCTTAAAACAACACAATTGATCATCTCACCCATTTCCTGTGGGCCAGGAACCTGGGCGCAGCTGGGCTGGTGGCTCTGGCTGGGGCACTCACATGATGCTGTAGTCAAGTTGCAGGCTGGGGCCACAGCCATCGGAAGGGCAGGGGAATGTGCGCCCAAGCTCATCCATAGAACTGTCATCAGGAGCCTCAGTTCCTTTCCATGTGAGACTCTCCCTGAGGCTGCTCACGCAGCATGGCAGCTGGCTGCTCCCAGGGTGAGGGATCTGAGAGAGAGA
>NW_006345741.1:0-472 GCF_000327345.1 Myotis davidii
ACACAGCTTAGCACTTAATTTTATGCTGTTCTTTTTGCAATTACAGTATGTATGTGTTGTAGACTTATCTCTCCCAGTAGAGGTCTGGGACCATGTTATAATACTTTAGTGATTCTAACAGTCCATTAAATACTTTGTTGTATATCATTTGTTTCTTCTCTACTCTCATAACTTTGTGATCAAGTTTGTGTTGCTGCTAGTGTTTGTTTTACAATTTGATGGCTGACTTTTTATTACAGAAATATTCAAACTTATCCTAAAGTGGATGGAATTGTCTAATGAAGCCTTATGTACCATGACCCAGCCTCAACATATGATCTTGTTTTATTCATTCCCCATTTACCACCTGTGTTCTCCTACCAGGTGCTTGGTAATGTTGGAAACAGATCCCAAATATCTTTCATCTGCAAATACTTCAGTGTTTCCACTTTTTCTTAGTAATTTATCTCTGGCCAGGGCTTTTTCAACATTA
>NW_006345742.1:0-472 GCF_000327345.1 Myotis davidii
AACTTCAAATGACTATAGAAAAAGATGAGTTTCAAAATATGCATTAAACATTTTAACATACCAAGTACCAAAAGTAGACAATGAACCATAATTCCAACCACAAGAGAAAAGGCAGGACCTAGCTGGTCGTTGCAATATAAGTCAACTAGCCATGACACATTGATAGGGAATGGTCTGATGTGCAAATATCACTGCAACACATAAATCAACTGGAAGGAAATTCCATTCAATTGCTAAAATGGGCAAAGAAATCTGATGCTCTAACTAATGGCCCATTTACCTAGGTAAAATGACAAAAACGCTGGGAAATCTAGCTTTCAGCATATGCCTTCAGGATTGGAAGGAAGTTGGAGGTGTCCAATCATCATACAAACACTGACTCAAGCACTTTTTGGGTTATACATCACAATATAAAATTAGTAGTGATTACTGCTAATAGAAAAAATCAGGCCCGGCTGGTGTGGCTCAGTGG
>NW_006345743.1:0-472 GCF_000327345.1 Myotis davidii
TATCCACTGAGCCAAACCAGCTAAGGCTCAAATGAGGTTTCTTATTGACTCATGGCCATCACTACAAACATAGATTCATTAATTTGGACTGAAATTATGAACTTTTTACCCAGCTTTGAAGGGTTGTAGGCTACTGTTCTTAAGAAATCAGAAAGCTGAGATAAACTAGTCTGTGTTTATAGCTTGGACTCCTCTGTCAGCTACTGCTTCTTCCTTCCATTATCAGTGCATCCTTAACTGTAATATGCTACTGTCTTATTTTATGCTCACTTATCTGGCTGATGACTTACTGGTAGCTGTTTCTCACATGGTATCAAGTATATGGGCATTGTGACAACTGTTTACTCAGAGACCTTTTTATACAAGGGTTGTGGCTGTTCTGGAAGACTAGGGCTGTCAGATGGCTGACCAGAACGGAGAAAAATCTGGGTCTTTACCTACTTTTAAAAAAATACATATTTTTATTGATTTC
>NW_006345744.1:0-472 GCF_000327345.1 Myotis davidii
AAGGCAGAAGCACCAGAGAGTAATCTGCAACATGCAAGTCCTTTTGAGACTTAAGTTGTTAACTAGAGCAGACCACATGGCAAACTTGCAATCAAGGGATAGGGAAACATACTCCACTTCTTTTGTGGCAGGAAACTGCAAAATTAGACCTCTGTGGACATTCAGGAGGAAAAAAGAATTAGATACATTAATGCATTCATCCACAGGCAATAAACAAACAGACGCAATTTGAGGTTTTTGCTTAAATTTCTAGTAGGGGAGAGACAATAATACATGAAAAACACTAAGATAGTTTCAGATAATTACTAGTCCTGTGAAGAAAACAAACCAAGGAATATTCTTGTGGGTAGTGGGGAGCAAACGGGATAGTCAGTGATGGCCTCTGTTTTGGGGGTCAAGAATAGAGTTGGGTGTTTAGTTATATTCTGATTTATCCCATTAATGAACTTTGTTGGAGACTATTTGGATCCAG
>NW_006345745.1:0-472 GCF_000327345.1 Myotis davidii
GTCACATCCTCTCCAAAGACAGTTTGCGTCCAAATGCTCATAGATGCTGCAGGTAAGAGCCTTTTCCCACCCCAAATGGGGACAACTCTGAAGTTGTCAGCCAAGGTCTTGTGACTGCATTCCAGCCCAAGTTCTCCCTGTGCCCAGTCCTGCCTCCTGTCGTTCCCCACATAAATGTTTATCATGAAAACACTTGCCATTAAACATCCTGCACATTAATCTCCCAGGGAAGCCAACCTGAGGCAGTGGCAGAGTTATAACTATCAAATTCTAGCCTTGGTTCTTTCCACCATGCTTCTCATCCTCACTTTAACAGAATTTCTACCTTTCTAATGATAAATGAAGAGGAGCACACATATGCATGCAGTAGATGAAGATCATATAGATGGCTCTTGAAAACACCATACTAAATTAAATAATCAGACAGCAAAAGTTAATAATTTCACTCTTATGTGGGATATAAAACTGAAAA
>NW_006345746.1:0-472 GCF_000327345.1 Myotis davidii
GTGCATTTTGTACATTCAGTGGTACAAAGTCAACTGAGTTTTTCTTCCATAGTATACGGGAAGAAATCCCAAATGCTTCTTTCTTGCGGTCTTTGTTTACAAGTGCAATTTCAGTGATCTTGCAGTACACCTCTTCCGTCTTTAGAGCCCTCAAGAGTGAGCCTGCATATGCATAAATCACCTCCACGCCCAGCTGCTCCTCCACCTCCATTACCATAACCAGCACTGATGACAGCCAGCCAGAGGTGAATCACTGCTTTCCTATCTATTGTTTGTTCAGCCAGGTTTAGGGATTTCAAAATTCTCAACCATCTTCCTGTGATTCTGAATAAAACTGTTGTACAAAGAAAGCTTAGCAGAGACATCTCCCTCTCTTTTATCTTTATAGAGTTTGCAGTTAAGAAACATAAAGCTGAGAGATTTTCCTATTACTATAAAAATTATTTATTATAGAAGTTAACCACCAATCAAT
>NW_006345747.1:0-472 GCF_000327345.1 Myotis davidii
CTAAAAAACCAATAAGAACATATTTTTAAAAAAGCACGACTTCTTTGTAGGCTCTTTTTCTTCCATCTAGTAATTTTTTAAATAATACATTACGTGAGATGACGAGAGCCTAAGGCACTAATGAGGAGTAGAAGGCATTATCACTATTTCCAAGGTGTTGTTGAAGCACAGAACAGACTCCCATAGCCTGAATAGTCAGTACCAACTATATATTTTGTAATTTCTGGCACCCAGTGCTGTTTGAATAGTCTCCCTGACTTTAGGAAAGCTTCGGCCTAGAACCACCACTTCCCTCAGGGAGTAGTATCACCCTTGCTCTCCCAGTGTTCTTTGCAGCCAGGACACAGGTATGACAATTCAGTATGAGAAAGAATATATCTCCAACATAGGGAAGAAAACTCCAAAATACAATCTCACTAACAGGAAGTAGTGCTCCTAATACTTGCAGAGGGACTTCATACCAAGCCTTAAC
>NW_006345748.1:0-472 GCF_000327345.1 Myotis davidii
CTGCTGCCTCTCCCAACTCCCTTGTCTTATGGACATGTAACCCTTTGCAGCTCTGCAGCCTGTGCTTTTTCCATAGACCCCCTTAATGTTAAAAATCCCCTAAACGTGCCTATTTCACCCCCAAAAATTCCTATTTCGCTATCATCCAAGGAAAACTCATTTCCCACATATATTCCCTCAATTCGTTTTCTTCGTTATCCTGTCAGTAGCAGGTTTGTTTTGTTCTTTTAAGTATCCCCATTCTTTGTTCCTCTCTCCACATGCCACTGGTCCTATTATTTTCTAAAACTTCTAATTTAGAGGCAGAAGTGATATGTGGTAGGGAGTGTAGTCAAGAAAGCCTTTGTAATTATCATTACTGATTTTACTCTGTCTCAGTGAGATAATACAGGGAAACATACATGCTACTTCCCATATTGAAGCATCCATCTTACATAAGAACTGCCATTTGAAATTTTAACCCTGCTATTTT
>NW_006345749.1:0-472 GCF_000327345.1 Myotis davidii
AAAAAAAAAAAGGTCTATTCAGATCCTCTGCCCATTTTTTAGTTGAATTTTTGTTATGGAGTTGTATGTATTCCTTTTATATTTTGGATACTAACCTCTTGACAGATTTATAATGTTCAAATATCTTCTCCCATTCCTTAGGTTGCCTGTTTATTCACTTTGCAGAAGCTATTTAGTTTGATGTAGTACCACTTGTTTTGGTTGACTTTGCTTTTGGAGTCATAGCCCCCACAATATTTCCAAGACCATGTAAGGAACTTACTGCCAATGTTTCTCCTAGCAGTCTTATGGTTTCAGGCTTTACAATCAAGTCTTTAACACATTTGAATTAATTTTTGTATATAGTGTAAAACTGTAGTCTGGTTTTGTTTTATTTTTTTTGCATGTTTCTGTTCAGTTTTCCCAATATCAACATTATTTATTGACAAGACTCTTTACCCCATTGTATGCTCTTTCCTTCTTTGTCAAATAT
>NW_006345750.1:0-473 GCF_000327345.1 Myotis davidii
TTTTTTTTAATGTGTCACTAGGGAGTTTTTGCGTGTTGTGCCACTCATTTCACTTTCCCCACAGGCTCAGTGTGCAATTTTGTGTAGTGCAGTGACTTTTTAGGAACACATATATTGTGTTAGATCAGAACTGATTTTACTCAGTTGTTTGCCTCTGGTATCAATGAATTAGTTTGGATTTAAAAGAAGTAAGACTATCTTCATCTGAAAAGTGTTGACACGTTTTATATTGGATTCAAACACCAGCAGCAGTGGCATTGTGATAAATGATGTGATTTTCTAGAATGGTGAACAGCTTCTCCAATTTTGAATAAGACAGAGCACACCTGTCCTTTGATTTACACAGTAGTTACTTTCTTAGATAATTCACTTGCATTAACCTCATGCAAAGAAAACGCCTGTATTTTTAACTAAAATAGAATTCAATCCTGGCTAGTTATGTCTAAACACATCTTTTCACCTATAGGAATGGC
>NW_006345751.1:0-473 GCF_000327345.1 Myotis davidii
AAATTAGGCTAAATTTTCCCCTGATAAATTAAAACAAAGTATTGTTTAATACAAAAACTTAGATGAAAGAAACTTTGGATCTCAGGGCTGCAAAGATAACTCTCTGAAGGAGCAAAATAACAGTTTTCCCATCAACTTAATATTTTTCCAGTGGGTTTATCAACAATGCCAGTAACGGAGGTAATAGCTACCTGAAAACACAGAACAAGGCCCTTCCAGTGTCAAGATGATGGACTGCATCCACAAACTTATCAGTTTTCTTACTCAGGATATCATTGAAATGACCAAACAAAACATAAACATTTTTAAATGCATGGTAACAGCAGAGAAAAATGTCATCCAAACATCAGGAAACAATGAGATATTTCCAGGAAATCCACTTATATAAAAAGCATGGGCGGTGTTCGTCACATACAGACGAACAGTGACTGAGCGGAAGAAAGTCAGTCCTACAGGGGTTGTCTTGGCAACGG
>NW_006345752.1:0-473 GCF_000327345.1 Myotis davidii
CTGTGTTTGTTCCCAGTTAATTATCTTTAATTCCTAGTTGTACAATCATGTCAGTTGTAAATAAGGAAACGTTTGTCTTTTCATTTCTAATGTTTGTTTCTAATTTGGTTTTCCTTTTGACGCATTGGTAAAGATCTGTGACTTCCAGCAGAATGCTGATTTATATTGATTAATAAAGATGAGGCCTCCTCCTCTTGTTTTTTACTCTAACACAAATATCTCATTATTTTACTCTAAAATATGATGATTGCCATAGTTACTGATAGATACCCTTTTCGAGTTACGAAATACCTTTCTATTGTTGATTGACTTTCAGTTTTGTTAGGAACAGATATAGCATGTTATTGAATGCCTTTTCTAGAATGTGCCCAGGTGATAATATGGTTATTCTTTTTATTTATTTTTATTTTTTAACTTTGAAAAATATTTATTTATTTATCTTAAATTTATCTTTATTGTTCAAAGTATTGCAG
>NW_006345753.1:0-473 GCF_000327345.1 Myotis davidii
CTTCCTCTCTGAAATCAATAAAAATATATTGTTCAAAAAGTAAAATAAATCCCATGGACTCCACCATGTGGGAAGGGCCCTACAGAAGGAGGACCATGTGCTCCCAGCGAGGAGACTGAGGAGTTCTGTCTGGCAGGAACCATTGGAGGGGATCCTCCAAGGATGAGAAGGAATTTAGATGCAGAGAGGGCGAGGGACTGGCCATCCGTACAGACGGCCTAGCATGTGCCACGGCTGGGCGAGAGGGAGAGGGAGACACGAAGTACTCAGCACACATAATGAGCCTCTTCCACATCTCACAGAGCCGAGCAGCGCTGGGAAAGTCCCTGGGGCTCGAGCTGTGCCTCCTCCCACCTCCCATGTTATCCTGCCTTGGCACCCAGCCAGGCTGCTGCCCACTGACAGGCCCAAAGATGCCTGAAGAGCTGAGGGAGCTGGGCCATGGTGGACTGTGTGTGTGTGTGTGTGTGTGT
>NW_006345754.1:0-473 GCF_000327345.1 Myotis davidii
TTTTTTTTTTTCTTTAAAATTGAAGATCCTGGGAAACTGTGAAAATGAGTGGGAAAGTGCTTTGAGAAACCCAGCATGCTGTCTGAGTGGCGTAAAGTGCCATTAGGAAGCCTTATTACATTGTTTTACAGGCCGCAGTTCATGGAAGAAATGGATTTCCTGCTGGATCCTGTTCACTTGCGCTGTTAGCAGTGGCTAAGATTAAGGGAACAATCATTCTTCTTGTTCAGTTTACATAGCTTGCATTTTGAACTTTAGCTTCACATATTGCAAGCTTGCATTGGCTTCCTTGGATCCCTGAAGCTATAATGCCTCTTATGCAGGAAATAATGAGCAAAACTGTCCTTCAAAAATGCTTGTATTCTAGAGTTCAATAAAATTGAGTAATAGACACTTTCCTTTTTTAAAATATTTGCTCTCTGAGTTTTCCCTTCTCAGTCCCTTGTCCAACACTTGGGAAAAAGTGTAGGGCT
>NW_006345755.1:0-473 GCF_000327345.1 Myotis davidii
TTTTGATTACTATATACTTGTAATATGGTTTGAAATCAGGAAGTGTGGTGCCTCTGGCATTGTTCTTCTTTTTCAAGATTGCCTTGACTATTCAGGGTCTTTTTTTCCCATACCTACTTGTGATATTTTTAAGTTGCATTTTATTCTGTTCCCAAGCTTCCTGATTCTGTCAGAATAAACATCCCTTTGGTAAGAAAGATATTCTACTTTCTATAAAAGTCTCATTTTAGCTAATTTTCTTTAGCTAAGATTTTTACCTAAAGAGTTTAAATTCTTTGAATTATTATATTAAAAATACAGCCTAATTGATCTGAATAAAATTGAACAACTAAATGGTCAAATGAGCTGCATACAACATTTTTGCATGTGTCTTATTATTTCAGTAAAGTAATAATAGTAAACAAATGTTCAACACCTACTCTCACAGAAGTGAGAGTGTGTTGTGAGGAGGCTGAAGAAGCTGTCATCTCCCT
>NW_006345756.1:0-473 GCF_000327345.1 Myotis davidii
AACACTTCCTTTATAATTATTCAAAGTATGTGTGCATTTTTGGGGGGACACCTACATATGTACGATATCTTCTTTATTTAATTATCTATGGAAAGACACTGATTGTTTTCATGTTTTGGCCACCATGAACAATGTTGCAATGAACATAGAGGTACATATACGTATCTATACAAAGAAATATTTTTAAATGTTTAAGTAGATACCCAAAAGAGGGGTCGCTGGGTCATATGGTAATTCTATTTTTGTTGTTGTTGTTGTCATTGTTTTTGTTGTTTTTAGGAAATTCCATACTGTTTTTCATAGTGGATTTACTAGTTTACATTTCTACCAACAGTTAAAGACATTGACTAAGACACAAAGGAGTGGAAAAATATTCCATTTCATTTTTTTAAATGTTTTAGTTTTTAAAAGCAAGGTTTTATGATACAGCACCTTAAAGGTTTGATTCTTAATTCAAATTATTATTATTTTTT
>NW_006345757.1:0-472 GCF_000327345.1 Myotis davidii
AGAGGAAACGAATACACTTCAACATTCTGGTCAAAAGGAACTCTTGCTATGTATACAGCCATGGTTGAATAGGATCATCTGTTTCCTCACTGCCCTCAGCCCAGCTATTAGGTTTGGGTTATTGGAGTGTCCCATTTCTGGTACCTGCTTGCATATTAGTTGTCATATTGGCAAAAGCTTGAGTAATGAGAAAGTCCAAAAACTTAATAGCTCAAGCAAAGCAAAGATCTGTTTTTCTCTCATGCAGCAGTCCAGAAGTAGGCGGTCAGACTGAAGGCGGTGGGTTATTATGCAAGGGTGCCCTCATGTATTTCTGAGAATTCTGGATCAGCTGTTCATCACATCAGCCTTCCAGCCCATGGATAAATGGGGGAGGAGGTGAAGGGCATGGATTTTCTCTTAAGAAACTGGTGTGGGTCACATTTATCCACTTTCCATTCACGAAAACAGTCATGTTGCCAAAGATAATGGG
>NW_006345758.1:0-473 GCF_000327345.1 Myotis davidii
ATATATGCAACACCCCTCTGTCTAAATACCTCACATTTCAAGGTACTGGAAGTTAGGATTTTAACACATCTTTTTTTGGCGGGGGGCGGGGGCGGGATGCGAGGGTCACAAGTCATCTCATAATAGGCAGTGGGCAAAGAATATATTTTGTTGGGGAGTCTGGGTAAAAACCTGGATGGTGAGGATAGTCTGTTGTCAGTCTCAGGTATTGGTCCCTTTGTTTAGCACTTGGATTTGCTTCTGAGCTCTGGGGGGAGGGCTTCAGGCAGACACAGGAGGGTAAATTCATGTGAGGATGTGTAGTTGGGAGACATGGATGGGCCTGAGAATCTGCGGAAACAAAGGTGCCCACGGTTCTCAGTCAGAGTCCTGAAGAGGAGAGAAAACCCCAGAAATCTCCGGGATGGCCCCTTGGGGGTTCAGCGGAATACCCATCCACTCACACGTGTGAGAAAACTATCTAAACCTAGAGA
>NW_006345759.1:0-473 GCF_000327345.1 Myotis davidii
TTTTTGAGGGCCTCTTTAGTTGTTATTACAAGTGTAAAACGAAAATGAAATTTAAAATATAAAATTGTGGAACTCAAAAATTTTATTTTCCTAAAATGAATTTATTGGTATGTTTTTCTTTAAACCAAACAACCAATCACAATATGAATATAATGCTGGCTTCTTTGAGGGTGTTTTGACATGCCTGTAACTACCAGTTTTTCTATCACTTTGTTATGAAACCTTTCTACATTATGTTGGGACATCACTTGTTCCTTATGCATCATTTGCATATTAGATTTCTTCTGTTTTTAGTTCCCAGGGCAGTTAATTAGTATCCATATGATCTCTGAGATCAAGTGATTGTACTTAATATGTTATTATCCAAAATGATGGCAAATATGCTAATGTTGCATGTTTCTACATTAACATCAAGATGAAAACTGAAACCTGTCTTAGCTGGTTTGGTTCAGTGGCTAGAGCATCGGCCTGTG
>NW_006345760.1:0-473 GCF_000327345.1 Myotis davidii
GCACACACACACGCACACACACACAATGCAATACCACTCAGTCATAAAAAATGAAATACTGCCATCTATGACAACATGCCCGGAGCTTGAGCAAATTATGTTAAGTGAATTAAGTCAGCTAGAAAAGGACAAGAGCCATATAATTTCACTCACATGTGGAACTAAAAAAAGAAAAAAGTACCAAATGAACAAACAAAGCAAAACAAAACAAACCACAAACTCAGAGATCCAGACATACAGGCATAATGGTAGTTAGCAGAAGGGGAAGAGCAAAATTGGTAGAGGGGATCAAAATATATGGTAATGAATGGAAACTAGACTTTTGGTGTGGGAGCATGAAATAGATATCAAACTACCATGTTGCACACCTGAGATTTATATGTTACTAACCAATGCTACCTCAGTAAAAACACATTTTTTAAAAAAGATTAATATCAGTGATAAGTCATGTGCCTTGACATATGAGAAGAGCA
>NW_006345761.1:0-473 GCF_000327345.1 Myotis davidii
GCCTTCAAAAATAAGTGAATATCTATAAAATAATCAAATCACAGTGATTATTTAATTGAGTAGGAATAGCAAAGGTGACCTCGCTTATCTCCTATACTGGAAAACAAATTAGGCTGGGAATAAAAAACAACAACAACTTTTAAATCTTGCTGTAAGATTTGCTGTTTTGAAGCCTTATCCAAGGCATAGGATATGGTTACATAGTTGAAGTTTCAAAGTCTTCAATGTATCACGATCAATGTGGGAGATATATTGATAATAGTATAATTAAACAGATTAGATATTATCAATAGTAAATGTCTAATATGTCAATAGAGCAAGTATTTAAAGTCCTCAAAATTAAGATAATCCTGGGGTTAATTAAAAGTTGATTATTCAATCAATGATTATTATAAGCGAGTTCTAAACTATATGAATAGAGAAATAAGTAAGAGTTATTTTACCTTATTTTTCATAGGTACTTGGATTTTGTC
>NW_006345762.1:0-473 GCF_000327345.1 Myotis davidii
AACAGACCCCTTGAGGCCAGGCTAATCTGGGAAGGCTTCAGAGAGTAGGAAAATGAAAAATGTAATGTGAATGAAATATTACATGAGGAATGGCAGAAAGCAATCGCAATAGCAGAAAGCAGATTTTTGCATAGTTGAGCAATACAGAAATAAATCTAGAATGGTGAAGAGATGAGCTATGTGAATTGAAGATTTTGTACCAGGATGATGTGAGATGAGGTCAACTGATGAAGTTTAACTACAAGGCAGATTAAAACATTTGAATTTAACCTGCAAAAGTGAACATTATTTTTTCATGAGCATTTTAAGTGGCATCTAATACTAATGGGAAATGTTTTCTATTCATTTAGTGAGCTGTAGACATGGAGGGTTTCTATGGTAGGTTGAGAATAAAATACAGATTTGGGCATTTTATAAGCAGAAATACTACCAAGTAATTTTAAAAATGAGAATGAATTTAATTCTGTCTTATA
>NW_006345763.1:0-473 GCF_000327345.1 Myotis davidii
GCCAGGCCAAGATTTTTAAAACTGTTTCTATTCAAGACATGCCTACATTTACCTATGGAAACTTATTTATTAGTGATAAATGTCAATTTAACATATTGTATGCTATAGTAGAAGAATATAGAAAATGTTTAAGGGCCTTATGCCTTAGAAATGCTAGAATAAGTTGCCAATAATGTTTAGAATTATACTTCTTCAACTAAGTGTCCTATTATTTAGTCAAGAATTTATAATCATTCCCTTATTCTTCCCCCGAGATCTTTAATCCATTAGTAAATAGTTGCCGTGAATACAACTGAAACATACTAAATACCTCTGCTGGATTGTCTATTGGTTTAAAACATTTCTTATGCAGATATGTTCTGACATCATTAGATCTCATATTTCTTGTGAACCGAGTGTTTTATGATTCCAGCCCTGCAAGCCTCCCACCAATCACGCAATTACTAGTACATCAAGTGGAACTCATTGTGTCA
>NW_006345764.1:0-473 GCF_000327345.1 Myotis davidii
GTAAGACTCAAATCTTACTATGCTCAGTCATATGTGCACTATTGATGGCATCTTTCACACTATAATTGCAGAGCTGAGTAGCAGCAAAAGAGACCCATTTGATCCGTGAAGCATAAAATATTTATTATACTCTCTTTAGAGAAAAAGTTTGCTGACCCCTTCTTCAAGAATAGAATAAAACTAAAGTAGACCTGTCTTAATAAAGCATTGAAAATAACTCTCAAATTAAGTTGACCTGCTGTTTTTTTCTACCCTCCTGTTAATACAAAACTAAACAATATTTAGAGGAAATTAATACAATCCAGAATCTCTACAACACATTATACTCAATATACAGTAAGAAAAAAATTGCTAGACATGTATTAGGGAAAAAAGACTCATAATTCAAGTAAATGATCAAAAGAAAACTTTTATAGGTTGTTGAGATAGTAGAATGTGAAGATAAGAACTTAGAGTAGCTATTGTCCTATCTA
>NW_006345765.1:0-473 GCF_000327345.1 Myotis davidii
CTGGGGAGTGGGACAGGTGGGTGGAGTGAGGGGTGGGCCAGGGCTTTCTCTTCTTCCATAACACACCTTTACACAGCTGGAATGTTTTAGAAGCATGTAATATTTTGTAAACTATTTAGAGGCAGTGGGTTCATGCAGAGTTAATGAGATAAAGTGGGTGAAAGTTCTCCCACCTCAATCCCAGACAGTAGCACCCCTGCCCTTCAGTGGAATGTCAATTCTGACAAATGATAAACTCTTTGCACCAACCAATTACACAGCTAGCACCTATCACACATTCACAGATGGTGAGCAAGGATGATGCAGGCTTCACACAGATACCCTGCTGTGTCAGAGCGTGTCTGCCGGGATCCAGCCCAACAGGGAGGCAGATTTTCTCCCATATAGTGAAGAGCAATACTGGCCAACCTACCAGTAATTTAAACTTGGTAGGAGGAAAGAAGGGGGAAGACTGCCTTTGATTTATAACTATT
>NW_006345766.1:0-473 GCF_000327345.1 Myotis davidii
ATATATATATTACCATTCCAAAAACTATATATATAAAAACTACATATATAAAAGCATTAGCCCTGAGGGGAAGAACATTTTACACAGTAGAATCTCTCAAGGGAAGATGAAAGAAGAAATGTATTTCTCTCTCCAGGGTTTAGGGCAGGAGAGAAATTAAGGGGGACACCTACCAAGTATGAAATTGATGGGCAGGAGCCCGACATTACTAAGTATGCTACTTCTCTCATTCCGTGCACATGCATTGGAAGAGCCAAAGTAAAAGCTCAGCAACAAGTAAAGTGACCTTGTTGTTACTGCTGATGGCATGACTGGACCACTGCACCCCTGTACATTTCAGTCGACATTTTAAGTTTTGTTTAAAAAGCAATGTGAGAACTAACTGTTTCAAAACCTTCCATCAACTTCTGGTTGGCTTTTCAATGTCAGCGCCAAAGCTTGAAGAGCAAGCATCAGTGGCCCGAAAGAGAAGC
>NW_006345767.1:0-473 GCF_000327345.1 Myotis davidii
CTTTGTTTCTCTGCCTAATTGAGGTAATGAACACACCAAGCATCCAGGCATGAATGTGGGTACAGAGGTGGGAGGAGGGATTTTGTACCTTTGTTAAAAATGTGCTTGAAGGAGTGACTGAGGAGCAACATTATAAACACTGCATCTCCAAAATCGGATCAGTACTCCCAGGATCTTGAGGTTTATTTGTTTGCCTAACATAATATAGATTAGGGTTTGTGTTGTTGTTTTTTAAACAAGCGGGTATGAGAAACAAACAATGGTGAAGAAGAAGAAACACAGACTAAAATTGTACTCAGGTAACATTTGAAAGGAGGAAGGCAAGTGACACCGAATGTGAGAGCATCTTAAAGCATGTGAATTGGTATAAAGATATATTAGACAGAGATAGGCCCACAAAACCCAGGCTCTGGGATATTGCCAAAGCTTTAGTCTGTTTCACATTTTAAAAAATATATTTGTATTGATTTCAG
>NW_006345768.1:0-473 GCF_000327345.1 Myotis davidii
TGCCATGGCACCTGGATTTTGGACTGGTGGCCTCCAGGACGGTGCGGTAAAAATTTCCATTGTCTGAAGCCATTCTACTGGTGGTTCTTTGCTTTGGTGGCGGGGTGTCTGCAGTGGGGACTCTGCCTCCTACTCCAGCCTGTTCTTCATCTTCCCTCTCCACAGCCCACCTTCTCTGCTCTGGGATGGAACCATCTGTAGCTCTTAGGCAGGAGCTTCTGGGGACGGAGTCTTGGCCTAGATTTTCTATCCGAGGACCCAGGAGGTGTTGGAGGTAGGGACGGGGCAGCTGGTTCTGATTCCATAAAAAGCCCAATGGAACCCATCTGTGACCCTGAGGAGGTGACAGATTGGCTCTAGGCATCAGTGGAATCGTTTCATCCTGATGCTGACAGGACCTGGGCTCCATGAGGGCTCTTGTTATAGAACTGCCATTGAGCAAGCACCTGCCTGACGCAGTTTTGTAACTGTCA
>NW_006345769.1:0-473 GCF_000327345.1 Myotis davidii
AACAAATCCACATGGTATAACAAAAACATCTACATAGCCAGAATGAAAAACATAATAACCTTACCTCTAAGAGCAATGTTCAGTTTACAAAGCACTTTCAAGAGCATTCTCTTATTTGAGAGACATTTGTAAATGACAAACAAAGAGATTAGTAGTGACTTGCCTAACGTCATATGGCTGGTAGGTGGCAGACCAGGACTCAAGTATGTTCTTGATTCCAAGTCTAGAGCTCTATCTGCTACCTGATGGTGCCCCAACTGAGAGTTCAGCAAGAATGTTAAACAAGTTATGGGCTTTTCTTAGGAGAAAAGACAGTTAGTAAAGGAAAGGACAAACTAATTTGAAGACAGAAATAGCTTGGTATAATGACAACTACTGGGTTCTGAGGCAAGGAGTAACTTTCTCCTAACATAGGAGACAAACCATACCAAAAAACAAAACAACACCCCAAAACAGAAACAAACAAAAATCCC
>NW_006345770.1:0-473 GCF_000327345.1 Myotis davidii
TCTCCCTTCCTCTTGAAATCAATAAAAATGTATTTAAAAATAAAGGAAGAAAGAATAATGAAATCTACAGCGTGTCACTCTATGCAATACGTGAATTTTGCTTCTTTTCAGGACCACGAATGAGGGGTCTAAACTTCATGGTGGTTTGCAGATCTGAACACTAACTATTATATGACCTCATGGAGGTCAGAGGTCAGTGGTCAGCGTGTCAGTTCCTCATGGAAATACAGGGGGATGTCTCCTGACTTGGGGGTTCTCCTCGAGCCTCCGTAGCACCCCCTTTCTGCTGGAGGATCATGGGAATCCGTGTGGCACCTACTGCGTCACACCTGGTCAGTGCCTGCTATTGGTTGGCTGGAATTCGTATGCTGGGAGCCCAATTCCCCATGTTGCCTTGGTTACCGTGCCCTGAATGGTGTGGCTCAGTGGGTTAGGGCATCAGCCCAGGCGTGAAAAGGTTGAGGGTTCAATTC
>NW_006345771.1:0-473 GCF_000327345.1 Myotis davidii
TTTTTGGGGGGGACACCCTGTCTATTGAGAATATATTAGATCTGAGTAAAAATAACTTGGATATCAGATCTGGTTCTGTCACCTTAACACTGTGGAACTTAAAAGAAGTTAACTATTTTGAGATGCCAATTTTCTTATCTGCAAAACTGATATCAATAATGCATAACTCCTGGTTGTTGTGATGGTTGAATGAAAGACTGAGATTTATTATTTCCTATTACTATATGCTTACCTGGTATATACTATTTATTGATACAAATGTTTTTCACAGAGATATTCCATGTAAAATATTATGTATCTTAATAGGGATGGTAACTTTTTAAATAACCAAGTAGCACAATGCAGTGAGCTAAACATGGATTATGAGATGGAGTGGATTCTGCCAACAACTAGCTGTTAACTTCTTGGCCTTGGTTTCCTCATCTGGAAAAACAAGAGACTGAACAAACTGACGTTTTCCAGCTTTGATTTTT
>NW_006345772.1:0-473 GCF_000327345.1 Myotis davidii
GTGCAGAAGACAGCTGATCAATGATTCTCTCTTATATAATTTTAGAGACTGTAGATTACCTTTTTGTTTCTGAGAAAAGAACTAAGCATTACATGTCAGCTGAGTGTCCCCAACATGGGGTTCCAGTGGCTTTTTGTAGTTCACATTTACAGGAAGGCACCTTCTAACACCCAGCATTGCTATTCCTGCCCAATCTATTTCATTAATCAAATGACTCAATATTAATTGGTTTCTTAAATACCTCCAAGTAGACTGAATACATGTAAAAAGTTGGACTTGGATTTGTCAGTGTATGAGAGAAACCCTTGGTGACCTCCATCACATTTCGTAGCAGCATCTGAAAGGGTGACACTCCATTAAATACTACTAAGATGTGGGTTTTCACGTGGGGTTCCTTTCTTGTTAACTACTATTTCCAGGTAAGACTTATTTTTAATCCTTTTCTTTGAGAACAAGAAATGGTTCATTTTTAA
>NW_006345773.1:0-473 GCF_000327345.1 Myotis davidii
AGTCACACAAACACGGATTTTAATAATAAAACCAAAGTGCTATGATGGGATCCTGGTTCGTTGACTGGCAAAATCAAAGAATGAGTTCATGGATAAAGACAGTTAGTGGAAGCAAAGTTATTGAGAGTTAGAAGGATTCCCCCTAGCAGGGAGGGGACCGAAAGTAGGTTGCCAGTGAAGTTTCTTTGTCTAGCTATTGACAAGTTCTTTCAAATAATTCCTCCTTAGCAACAACCATAGATTTTTAAGGCTTACATCTCTTGCCGGTGAGTCCTCCCCACCCAGCGGGATTGCCTGGCAACTCCAGCCAGCGGGGTTCAATTCTAGGTCATTTTGTTTTTCTCTGCAGTTTTTCTAGTCGGCATACTGCATCCTATCCACACCTGTAAGGTCCTGTTATTCTAGTACTTCCCCATTTTTCTCCCTCTCCCAAGGTCCCATCCCTGACTACCTAGCCCTCTTCTGTCTCCTCA
>NW_006345774.1:0-472 GCF_000327345.1 Myotis davidii
TAGAACACAGAGTCTGCCCAAGTGCCAATGAGTGATAGAAGTGGTGTAAGACAGCCATACTCCCAAAAGACCTTGCGGTGGACATCTCTGAATCTTGGGCGAGGTTGGCAAGAAAGGTAGACTCCTCCTCTGCTGTTACTTGTCATGATAAACATCAAGGTCATGGGAAGGGAGCTAAACTTGGAGTGAACTATATAATGTCCAGTTTAGAGTATAATGGCTGGTTTAGAGTAAGCTTGAATGTATCTGTGCCCAGATGCCCATAGTGTGGCAGACAGGGGAAGATCAGTAAAAATCTATTCTGTATCTTCTTTAGGTTCTGGTAAAATCCCAAAGGACATGCGATGAAAAGGAAGGGTACTGGTACTTGTCCCAAGCCAAGCATATCCTGTCAAAATGTAATAATGTTTTAGAGGCTTCTTTTTCCTTGTTATATTTTCACTAGAGGCCCAGTGCACAGAAATTTGTGCAC
>NW_006345775.1:0-473 GCF_000327345.1 Myotis davidii
TAGTCATACGTTTTTAATATTCTACTCCTTAAATAACTTATGTTGTGCAACTGACATTCATTGTTGTGCATCAATTGGCATACACATAGGTCACAGGAAAATGCTATCCCATGCAAAAGTTAGGTATGTTTCCTACAGCATCATCTCTGAATTTCCAACATCAAGCTGTAACACTATAGAGCCCTGCTCCACGTTATCTTCCCCGATTACATGTATGTAGTCATATGTATACACAAAAAGCCAAATTACCCTCACTCTTTTTGTCTTTTAGAATCTTACCAAGTTTTCATAAAATTAAGAAGACATTTTTGTCTATAATATTTCAAAAACACTAATATGTATTTCCATTGAAATCTGGATATACTCTTTTTATCTAAGAAAATTTAAAGTTACTTTTCAGATGTAAGGTAAATAGATATTAATGTATAATAACTGTGCATTTCCTATTGCTTAAAATCATATCTAATAAAGAG
>NW_006345776.1:0-473 GCF_000327345.1 Myotis davidii
AGTTGGCAGGGCTACTTTATTTTTGAGGCTCTGAGCTTCTAGTGACTGCCTTTATTCCTTGGCTTTGATGCCTTCTCCATCTTCAAAGCCTCTTTTGCTATCCATAGTTCCCCTTACCCATGGGGATATGGCCTAAGACCCCAGTGGATACCTGAAACCATGGATGGTAACAAATCCTATATATACACTATGTTTTTTCCTATACGAAGACAGTTTTTCACTTAAAGAAAGCACTTTTGGCATATCTGAATTGCCAGTATCATTACTCTTGTATTCTGTGGCCAATATTGAGTAAAATAAGGACCACTAGAACACAAGCACCGAGATACAGCAAGAGTCGATCTGATAACGGAGAACTAAGCGATAAACAGATATTGTATATAGCATTGACATGCTGGACAAAGGGATGATTCATAATTTAAAATTCATGAATTGTTCACATCTGGAATTTTCCATTTAATATTTTTGGACCA
>NW_006345777.1:0-473 GCF_000327345.1 Myotis davidii
TGTTGAATTAAAACCCAAAGGTCAATTAGGCAACACTTCTCTGTTTGGGCTGCCTATCTTTTCAGAATACAGATGCTATAAAGAGCAGTAAGTAAAGTTTGCTGTAATAGTGATAGAAAAAAATACATTGTAATGATGTGTAAGATCATGATTTTATAACCAGGTCAAGAAAATCCATGCACACTATTCCAGTATATCAGATACTATTGCTGGACTGTACCAAGACTCTAGGGCTAGGATTATGTTATTAAAAGGAAGAAAAAAAAAGTACATGATAACACTTTTCAGCCACTGAACATCCACTCAACCTTTTAATATCCCAGTTGATGGGAAACATATACACTCAGATAAATGCAATGCCAAGCTGCTGCTAAATCTGTTTACTTTTCAGACATCCTAACCATGCTTTATATGAAATAGCTATAAGCTGCAAAATCTACTGCCTTGTGTTTCTTTCCTTAGAACCTGAAAAA
>NW_006345778.1:0-473 GCF_000327345.1 Myotis davidii
GTAGGCCTAAACTATCTGTTTGGGGCATAGAGTCATAGTGGAATACAGCCATACTCATTCATTTACCTGTGGCTACTATTGTGCTACAAAGGCAGACTTGAGTACTGGAGACAAAACATTATATGATCCACAAACCTGAACCTTTTACTGTCAATCCCTTCCCAGAAAATGTCTGTTGACCCCTGCTCTAGAGAAAAATCTCTCTACCAATGTTCATCAGAGTGCTGGCTCTCTAAGCAAGCCAGCAACGTATTAGAATTGGCTCTGCTTCTCTATAATTAACTGTCCTTTGCGTTTCTTCAAATAGAGCCTACCCTCCCTTTCGCGTGTGAAGAAACTTCCCAAATGGCCTTGAAGTTCTGTCTCTCTTAGTTACTGTGGCCCACACCATTTGTGCAAAACTAAGGGATTGCCTGAGGTCACCAAATGGTGACAACCCTCTGATTCTGAACCTTTATAATTTTAGATTTCTC
>NW_006345779.1:0-473 GCF_000327345.1 Myotis davidii
GAATAATCCCCAAAGATTATAAAGTAAACTCTTAGATATTTTGTTATTAATGTTACAATCATGTGCCTTATACTGACATTTTGGTCAATGTTGAAGCATAAATACAGCTTTGGTCCCATATGATTATAATGAGCTGGAAAATTCCTATTTCCCAGTAACTTCGTAGCGATTGTAATATCCTAGTGCAATGTATTACTCGTGTTTACAGTCATGCTGGTGTAAACAAAGCTGCACTGTCAGTTGTATAAAAGTATATCACTAACGATTATGTCATTAATGATTATAATATACTTTTTACCATTATTTTAGAGTATTCTCTTTCTACTTAAAAAATAGATATGCTGCTGTACAACAGTTATGCCCACAGCAGTGTCATACATCTCTTGTTTACCCCATCTCTCAATTGCATCATTTTCTTTTGTGTTCCCTCTAATCTCATATTGTTTTGTTCATCACGGCTCCTAAGCATACAA
>NW_006345780.1:0-473 GCF_000327345.1 Myotis davidii
TTTAAAAGGCCATAAGTTTTATATTTCTGAGAATTTGTCAAATAATGATTGTCCTATAAATGAATGTTGATTTTTCTAATATCCTTGAAAGTATCTGCTTGATGAATACTAATTTGAGTTAATTATTTACTAATTTATATTTGTGTATCTTGACAAACCAATGACCAGATGCTAGGTATACAGACAACATTAGATAATATTTGATGTGCGATCTCTTCTAGATCTCTATGAACTCTTCTATATTGATTCCCTCTTTAAAATACTTTCCCTTTTTTTGGATATTTAAGTAGCCCAAGCATTAGGTCCCAGACACAAAGACAGGTACTGGGAAAATAACACACTGTCTTACAAACAAAATAGATAATCCCCGTCTTGAAGTTACTCAGTCTAATGGAGGAGTCAGACATAAAAACAAAGAATATTTTAATGAGTGCAATAGCACTACAATGGAGGCATGTACCTAATAGTACAGA
>NW_006345781.1:0-473 GCF_000327345.1 Myotis davidii
AAAACTTTTTGTCATTACTTCAATCAATCTTCTTAAAAACCCTCTAAAATAGATTATTATTATTACTTGCATTTTCATTTTAGTAATTGAGCCCCAGAAAGATTAAGTAACACATCTAAGGTCACATAGCTTTTAAGTAGCTTTTAATTTTAACTCTAGTGAGTTAAATCCATAATTCTCAGATTCCAAAGTTTATGCATTCACATTGATGCTACTCTGCTCTAAAACCACCGTGAACTGGGCTTCATGCAACCATGAGGCATGAATGTCACTTTAAGATCACTCATCTTTATCACATGAGGAGTTACAGGACATTCTGGTATAATGGGAAGAACAGTGACTTAAAGCAAATAGAATTCCATCCCATACACACTACCACTTAGAGGCCTCTCTGGACCTCAGTTTTCTCATCTATAAAATCAAAAAGAATGTCTACCTCACAAGGGTGTTATGAGACTAAAATGAAAAAAAAA
>NW_006345782.1:0-473 GCF_000327345.1 Myotis davidii
TATCCCATAGAAATAGTGCCAAAATAAGCACAGTTAACCAAGATAATTCAATGTTCTAAGACTGTTTTCTAATTTTCAAATCATACTGAATAGAAATAAAGCTTTGGGAAAGTTGGTGCTAAAATGGACTATCAGCATTTAAAGGATGTATGTTTTTACTTTAAAAGGAACCATACAAGAAAGCAAGACAAAATACAAGGAAAAACATTGCTTGTAGCTTGATGTATGCTATTAATAACTTGTACCTTATCCTTTATGAAGCAAAGGATGTTGACCAAACTAACAGTATTTATGCAGGAACACTGAAGTTAGCCAATTATTCAAGTCCATCTATAAACTTTATCCTACTTATCTAACTTAATTGTCAGCCCTAGCGGTCCAGCGGTTCCCAAAGGTGTGGATGGAGTCCGCGAAGACTGAAGGACACAGAGACAGCATTTAGATGATCAGCATAGCCAGGTTCTCTGTTTATT
>NW_006345783.1:0-472 GCF_000327345.1 Myotis davidii
AATCAATAAAATATATATTTTTAAAAAACTTGCAGTCAATGGACCAAAAGTCACAGAAGGGAATCGCTGGATCCAATAGTCCAGTAATAGAAGTCCCCTCTGCTTTGTGTGCAAGTGTCTACTACACTATGTATGTTTTTCTTTTTTTTTCCTGGGGTTTCTATCGCATCCTGTGGATGCTCCAAAAACCCAGGCATTTTTATAGATGCAATTAAATTTTGTATAACCGGAATTTGGGATACAAGAAACAATGTCAGATGGGGACACGAAGAACTTCTAGATCAGTCAAATCTATTTTCATATCAGAACTACACGCTCACTGAAGCTCACTCGGTTATGTATGTGAGTGAGCATGTGGTTTCAGGGCAGAGCGTGTTCTGTAGGGACAGCACTCCCACCCGGCTTCACAGGGGCCAGCCCCAGAACCCGCGGCTCAGCTCCCTCCGAGTCTTATTCTCCTCCTGGGTGACTG
>NW_006345784.1:0-473 GCF_000327345.1 Myotis davidii
CAGTGCTCAACCACTAAGTCACACAGGTTGGGCTGATTTCTTCTTAACACAGCAGCCAAAGTGATCTTGTAAGGGTGTGAGTTATTCCATGTGAATCTCAGTGTCTTTCCAGTTTATGCCAAATAAAAATTAGTTATTGAAAATGACCCAAAGGACCCTTCACAGCCTGGTCTCCCCATCACTTCTCTGTCCTCATCTCCTACCCATCTCTTTATCCTGCACTTAGCTCCAGCCAGGCTGGCCTCCTCACTGCTCCTCCAAAGTGCCAGGCCTGCTGCTGTTGCCCCTCTGCCTTGAGCACTCTTCTCTCAGACAAGCATGAGGTCCACTTCTCCTGCGGTAGTTACTTAAGTTCCCTTCAGCAAGCCTCTCTCTGGCCAACCTACCTCTGTTGTATCCACCCCATGAACTCTTGCTCTCTCTTCCCTGCTTGATTTTTCACCATAGCCTCTATCACCATCTAAAATACTAAT
>NW_006345785.1:0-473 GCF_000327345.1 Myotis davidii
TTTTTTTTCAATTTTAGGGAGAAAGCATCTAATTTCTTATAATTAAATGTCATGTTAGCTGTTTTTTAAATGAACTATCTTTATAAAGTTGAGGAAATTCTTCTATATTCCTGGTTTGCTGAGAGTTTTTATCATGAATTGGTGCTGAATTTGCCAAATGCCTTTTTTTTTTTTTTTTGGTGTGTGTGTGGGTGCATGTATTGAATTTATCATGCAATTTTTTCTTTGTTTTTCAACATCAAGGATCACACTAATTGATTTTCAAATATCAAAACTTCTTTGCATACCTGAAATAAATTCCAATAATCATGGCATATAACTATTTTACACATTATTAAATTCTAGTTACTACTAGTTTGATGATGATTTTTACATCTATGCTTCTGAAAAAATTTAGTCTGTAGCTTCTTTTTTGTAATGTCTCCCTCTGGTTTCGGTTTTCAATTAATGCTGGTCTCATAGAAAGAATTAGG
>NW_006345786.1:0-473 GCF_000327345.1 Myotis davidii
AAAAAAAACTTGCCCAAGGGCAGGGAGCTAATATGTGGAACCAGAGCCGAGACCAGAACTCATAACGTCTGATTTCATTTTGGTGCCTACCCTTTCCAAAACAGCAGCTGTTTTTTGTCATATGTTCAAGTTACACCATCTGTGCTATGAAAGGCCTACCCATTCCTTTCCTACCTCAAATGTACCATTTATTAAAGCACATTTTGTTGTCCTCTGCATTTCTTGCAAACCTCAGCTCTGTCTTCATAAGAGAACTTTGGCAGGCTGGTCTCATTTACAAAAACTCCTTACATAAAATCTTGAAAATGTTTCACAATGCCTACAAAAATATGCATAATTGACTGTTTGACCCTGCGGGGTAAAGGAATGAATGAATAATGGCACTGATTCCAGAGACAAACCAACAATGCCCTTACTTGTGATTTTGACAGGCATTCTTTTGGGGGCCTCAGTCATTCTGGAATTTTTTTTTT
>NW_006345787.1:0-473 GCF_000327345.1 Myotis davidii
TGATTGGAGTATGTTAAGAGAGAAATGATGGTGGCTAGGACCAGGTATCAGAAGAAATTTACACGGTATAATCCTCAGAACTCAGTGAATTGAGATTTGATTGGTTGTGGTGTTGATTTTGTACATACACACTTACCATTCTCCTCCTCCACCTCCTCATCATCCTCATGATCATATATAGAAAAGGTGGCAGGTGAGCAGATATTAACAGGATAGGAATAGGGGTGATGTGTATCATTAGTTTGTTCAGTTTGATATGTAATGAGTATAAGATGCTTGTGAGATATCCAAGTGTAGATGCTAAGTAAGGTGATGAGTTATATGCATCCAGAATTCAGAAGGGTGGTCTGAAAGAGATTGACTCAGAGATGGTTAGCTGGAGCCTTGGGAAGTGAGGAGATACCATAGTGTGGTAATACAATTGCTATTATCAATAGAATTTACTTGTATTAAACATCTATTTTGTGTTAAAA
>NW_006345788.1:0-473 GCF_000327345.1 Myotis davidii
TCTCTCTCTTTCACCTCTCTCTTAAAAAAAATCAATGAAAATGTCCTCGATGAGAATTAAAAAAGAAATTGGAATATGTAATTTACAGCACAACTGAATATACTGACCAATAACTGTTTTAGTAAAATGTTGCAGTATGTTATTCAACAGTCTTGAAATCAATCCAGTTATTACAGACTCCATGGCAATAAATCATCCTACCTTAAAGTGACTTTGGCAACAGACTAGGAGTAGACTCATGACAGAGATCTTTGACATGAGTGTTCTAATTTGCCTATAGCTACATAATAGATATCTCAATCCCTTCTACATTATTACCTCACACTGTACTAGAAAAGAAGTTATATTGTTACTGGGTGGTGGAACTGATATTTAAGGAACAGCAAATTACTTTCAAGATGTAATAAGCAGCAATTTTCTTCCTCAGAGAACAATTTCTATTACAGCTCTAAATCTCTGATCTATAAATTATA
>NW_006345789.1:0-473 GCF_000327345.1 Myotis davidii
GAGGCAAGCTCTTAAAGCTGTCTTCCAGAGTTCGGATACATTCAAGTTCTAAGTCATCTTAGGTTCTGACATTTTTGAGGTAACAAGAGAATTACATACCACAAATATAAAATGATTCTGTCAATTAAGGGATGGGAAATCTGCCAGCAAGATATGTAACCTTATCTATAACTAATATAATTACTCTGGTTGGCACCTAGTACCGAGAATAATCTGTCTATACGGAACTGGGTCACAATTTATAGTCCTAAGAGCACTTAAGTGCTATGGAAATTCAAGAGTGACAGCTTCCTTGGTCAAGTTGTTTTAAAGTATTCCTCCTGAACATATAGGAAAAAATTTTTTAAAAAAACCCACTTTTCCCAAATTTTAATTTTATTTTGCTGTTAAGAATGTTATTTGTAGTCCTCACTGGTTTGGCACAGTGGATAGAAGGGTTTGGGTTTGCTTCTGGTCAAGGGCACATACCTTGG
>NW_006345790.1:0-473 GCF_000327345.1 Myotis davidii
TTCTCTATGTACAGTATGATGTCATGTCAACTCCGTCTTGACATAGCACTTGACTTAACTTTCTTGGCTGACAGTGACTCCATATCGGATGGCCACAGTTGTCCAAAAAGTCCACTCTGCTCTTGCTCTATACAGCTGGCAAAAAGTGAGCTATTATTTGTGCCTGGGGCAATGGTGACCCTTAATTCCATTCCTGTTTTAACATCTGGACTCCCTGTCATAACATCTGTTGCCACTAGAATGAAGTGTTGTCTTGGAGCTTGGTATACATTTAAGAATAAACTTTTGTTTAAAAATAGTAGTAATCATGCAGTGGCTCCTCTCTTTAGTTCTCCTCAGTCATTTCAACGTTAGCTGTGAGGTTAGAGTAAACCCAGCCCAGAATCCTGCCAAGTGTGTTCTTCAGTCTTGTTCTATCCTGAATTCTGTACTACCTGGGATTAAACAAATCCACATTGGCGGCGAGGGGGGTA
>NW_006345791.1:0-473 GCF_000327345.1 Myotis davidii
GTTTAGTATGAGGCCCCTTTGCATCCACAATGACAGCATTACAAAGCATCAACGAGAACCAAACTACTTGCTAAACATTCGGTGTTCTGCAGATTTTCTGTGGAGTAGCTCCTGGCTTCCTTTATCTCAAACACTCCCTCGCCACCACAGCCCTCTGGTTCTACTGTTACACGTTGTGGTGCTGCGTGAGTCAGTTTGGTGGCCACAGGAGCATTCTTCACACCGGGAGAGGTAGCATGACTATACAGGCAAGTGGCTTTGACCCACGTTACAGAACCCTTTAATCCAACCTTAATATACTCACAACTCACTTTCCACTATCCAGACCCCTGAAATGCCTGTGGCTTCTCTACTACCTGACATGGGGGCAGGTGGGATAGAGCAGAGTCACATGGAAGAAACAACAGTCTTAATAAATGGCACTTACAATAGCTTAATTGTGAGAAATAATAGAGAGATAGGAATTATTAATA
>NW_006345792.1:0-473 GCF_000327345.1 Myotis davidii
GCCTTACTGATAACATAAACAGTCAATTAACACTTATTTTGCATGTTATATGTCAGAATATTTAGAGAACGTGCCACCCAACAACTGCAAAATAAATTATTGGTGCCCTTTGCAAGCAGCAGGTAATGATAATAATTTTGTATTTTAAAATGACCCATAAAAATAAATTACAGTATAAATATATACCATGGAATATAACTCAACAATAAAAAGAAATGAACAATTTATACATGCCACAACTTGGCTGAATCTCCTGGAAATTTTATGCTTTGTGAAAAAAAACAAAGCCAATCCTAAAGGAATACATCAGTATTGATTCTACTAATACAACATTTTTGAAATGACAAAATTTTAGACATGGAGGACAGAATAGTGGTTGTCAGGGATTAGGGATGGGGAGGCAGTTATTATAAATAAACATTATGCACAAGTCTTTCTAAGGACATATGCTTTCATTTCTCTTGGGTAAATAC
>NW_006345793.1:0-473 GCF_000327345.1 Myotis davidii
GGCAGCTGGCACGGAGCGGCCAGGCCCCACAGAGAGCTACCGGTGCACGAATTCATGTGCAGGGCTACTAGTATGACCAATGACAACAAAAAAAGCACTTTCACAAGTTTAGGGTGATGCTATTTCAGAAACGTTCACATTGCAATCATGTACAAATATGTATGTTTCTCATTTCAGTATTGGCCTAACGTGAAGGGCAATGTCTGTTTCATGGATTACAAAATTATGTCACGTAATCTAATCCTCCTCCCAGAAACCAGGAAAAGGCATCGCTAAGCAGCCATTTGTTCTTCTCTGCTGCAAGGCCTTCTTACATCATATGATAGAAAGCTTAATGAAGGAAACATACCAAGTGTATACAATGCCTGTGCTAAGAAACCAAGAGACACATAATCATTTCACATTTTTGTAACTCTCACGTTTAGTATTCCACATGTCAAGTTGTCTTTGAGGAAAGGTGGAAAAATTGAAAC
>NW_006345794.1:0-473 GCF_000327345.1 Myotis davidii
TTTGCATATTACTTCTTTATTATATAGGATAACTCAAATTATAGGTATATCTTAATACCTAGAAAAGGATTTAGTAGTTTAAAAAATACTAGATTTCAATATAGAAATATATTTCTATCATACTCTAGAAAAAGTATAAAACAAATGGTTGCATTCTTATACAGAAAAGTATATTTTATCAAGGTAAAAATATTGAAAAACCAACCAAAGCAGAAGAGAATTCTTCTAAATTGATTAACCTTTCCTCAGAGAATTTCACAGAAACTGGAAAGAGAAATGGAAACTTAACAGTAACAAAAGGTAATATCCTTCCTTTAGGTAAATTCTCATATTTATACAATGAGATGAAGTAAATATTTTAGAGACTTTCTCAAAATAAGATTCCATAGACTAATTAAAGTGTACTTTTATAATCTAATATTCTTCATTGGAAATTCTTCCTTTTGTTTTTTTAAATATATTTTTATTGATTT
>NW_006345795.1:0-473 GCF_000327345.1 Myotis davidii
CTTACATCAGATAGAAGAGCTGAGAGAGATGCTCAGCTTATTAACTAGCTTGATATTATTTAACGTTTTATTTTAAAGTTAAACATGATAAATCCCAAAGCCTAGGCTATACCATGGACAGGACAAAGGGGCAATTAGTAGGCCAGGACCCCTGCATAGCCAAAATGTTCTCAACAACTGGGATTATAAAGGTAGGAAAAAAATAATTTTTCTTTAAGGTCTTTCTTATTATCTTTATGTATATACTGTTCTCAATCTCTTCCCACTACTTGTAACAGGGGCTGGCATATATTGGGTACTCAATGAATGTATGTGAAGTGAATTTTTAATCAAAACCTTGTGAATAGCTCTAGGTTTGCATCATTTAGTCATTTACACACCAACATTTATTAAGCATTACCGATGTTCTGGGCACTGTGCTAGATACTGCAGAGTTTATAGAGTACAGTAGGGCCTTGACTTACGAGTGTCCC
>NW_006345796.1:0-473 GCF_000327345.1 Myotis davidii
GATTGTAAATTGGTGCAGCCATTATGGAAAACAATCTGGAGAATCCTCAAAAAACTAAAAATAGAGCTATCATATGACCCAGCAATTAAACTTCCTCATATTTATCCAGAGAAAATGAATACACCAATTAAAAAAGACATATGTACCCCTATGTTCATTGCAGCTTTACTTACTGAAGTTAAGATACGGAAGCACCGTAGGTGTCCATCAATTGATGAATGGATGAAGAAGATGTGGTATATATATGGAATAGAATATTACTCAGGACTAAAAAAGAATGAAACCTTGCTATTTGTGACAACATGCATGGACCTAGAGGGTATTATTGTAAGTTAATTAAATCATACAGACGAAAATAAATGTCAGATAATTTCATTTATATGTGAAAACTAAAAAACAAATGAACAGCAACAGCAAACAAACCAAAACAAAAAACAGATTCATAGAAACAGAGATCAAACTGATGGTTGCCA
>NW_006345797.1:0-473 GCF_000327345.1 Myotis davidii
AAAAATCAATGGAAAAATATCCCAGGTGAGGATGAACAACAGCGAAGTGTGGGCCAGGCCTGGGAAGCCCAGCCTGCCCGCTGGCGATCACCACACACACGTTTCGCTTCCCTCTGCCAGCCTCCTGGGTGCCATGTTCCCCGTGCCGCGGGTGATCTTGGCCATGGCAGAGGACGGACTCCTGTTCCGGGCACTGGCCCGGGTCCACCCCCGAACACACACCCCCATCGCAGCCACTGTAGTATCTGGAACTCTTGCAGGTGAATAAGCCAAACCCACCCCCATTGCCATCCCATTCCCTCCACTGGGATGTCCCCAGTGGGTCCTCGCCCGCTCCCCACGGTGTCTGCGCCCTCCTTGCAGCGCTCATGGCCTTCCTCTTCGAGCTCAACCACCTCGTGGACCTCATGTCCATCGGGACCCTGCTGGCGTACTCCCTGGCGGCCTTTTCCGTGCTGGTTCTCAGGTGAGGC
>NW_006345798.1:0-473 GCF_000327345.1 Myotis davidii
GATTTATTTAACAAGTATTTATTGAGCACCTATTAGATATTAACTGATCTTCCAGCCACAAGGGATAGACCAGTGAATCAAAAAGGCAGATCCTTGCCCTCGTACAAATTACTAAACTGATAAGTATAAGTATTTAGGCAGTAATAAATACTATGGAGAAAACTAAAGAGAAAAATATAACATGAGTGCAAGAGGTGAGATAGTTTACAATTTACCAAAGTGCCCTGCTCTTCCTTCAAATATATATTAAATGGGAAAATTCATTGAACAAATCGACATCAGAGCAAAGTATTTGAAGCTATTTAAAATAAGAAACCATATTTTCTAAATAATCACCATGTTTTTCCCTAAAGTGTCCTTAGCAGGACACAATCTATAGGATAATAAGATGCATTAAATCATAAAAAGTATAATAATTTAATAAGATAATAAAATAGTTGGCTAAACAAAATGAAATGGGTTTCTTCAAAACA
>NW_006345799.1:0-473 GCF_000327345.1 Myotis davidii
TTTTACTCAAACCATGGTATGACCCATGTCCCCACAGACCAAAAGAGACTCATAGAGGATACATCCTAAGCAACAAGATACAGAAGAGAGGACAGACAAAGACATAATCATGTCCTCATTTATATCATAAGCTCTTAGAAGCCAGAGGATGAATTAACCTTTGTATCCATTGCAGTTTTCAACATATTTTTTTCACATAGAAATGTATTGGTCTTTAGATGATAAATCATAACTTATTCCCTTCTAAATTCAGAACCAATTATAATAGAGAAACAGGAGTAAAATAGGGAGAGGAAAGCTGAATTGACATATGAAAACACAGCTTGAATGAAGGCCTACTTGTCTTCCTACAACATACCCCAAAGGTTTATCTCAGGCAGTGAAATCATATGACGGCAGCTTCACGCACAAGGATTTCACTATGTTGCTTCCTGTGTGGAGGCTGGTAACAGAGAGGTCTTCTGTTCCCTCAG
>NW_006345800.1:0-473 GCF_000327345.1 Myotis davidii
CTGAAATCAATAAAAATATATTTGAAAAAATTACTTATAAAATATAATCTTACATTTCTCAGTTATAAATTAAAACAAAACAAGAAGGATATTTTGTTTCTCTTGTAGAACAAATTCATTTTGCATGATTATTATGTGGTTGATATTTTTGGGGAACTCATGAGAAGACCTTTTAAAAATCTATTTTTATTTTCAGAATGTCAAATGGAATTATATTTTATGGATTCACCTTTTTAAACTGAGGTAGGATATGAGCTAAAATGCAAGGCCATTTGGCTTAGCCACTGTGGACACAATCTAAATCGGGGCCTCTGAAACATTGGGAACAGCCGACATTCAACTTGTCTAGGTAGGTCTTGTTGTAGTAAAGAGAACCATGGGAGAGCCAGAGTAATGGAGGCAGGACAAGTAAGAGGCCTTTCTTATTTTAAAAACTGCCTTAGCCCTGGCCAGTGTGGCTCATTTGATTGGGC
>NW_006345801.1:0-473 GCF_000327345.1 Myotis davidii
TTTTTTAAATTCCCTTTAATGATCTTAGCATAAGCAAATCATTTTGAAACAAAATAGTCATTATGTAATCTTCACTGTGCCCATGGTAACTTCACAATAAAGTCTATGTCCTTTGTATAAATGCAGGTAGACTTGTATCCTTCATAACAGATTAAGTAGAAATACTTCTGTTCTCTTTAGCTCATTCGGTTAAAAAATCTCCCTTTCTTTCCCTCCTAATTTTCCAAGTAGAAGTGGCCCTTTCTATCTAATAAAATAAATATTTACCTTGGTTCAGGGGAAAATAGTTGTTCTAATATGCTAGTGCCATAGAATACATTGTCTTTAACAGCTTATCTTCTATTAAATAGACATACAAATTAGTTCACCCTACTTCTTAGATCTACTCCAGGCAGTTCAGCTTCCAATTAGTTTGCTAATATTAAGGGACATTGAGCATTGATGAGAAATTATACACTTTAATTTGAATGAAA
>NW_006345802.1:0-473 GCF_000327345.1 Myotis davidii
TATATATTAAATACATATATTAAAGTGAAAGAGAAATTATATCTTAATAATATACATATTTGATATAATACATATTGACATTTAATGTTAGGTATTATATTAGGCTTACATAGAAATATAGAAATGACAATGTTTAAAAATTTATTGTGGTCTTAAGTTTCTACATATTAAAATATGAACCATACTACAACAAATTATGTTTCTAATTTTTTAACTTAATTACTTTTCCATGTACTTGGCTTTCCTCTAAAGTTATAGGCAAGTTTATAGAATAAAAATATATAAAGTCTTAACATAAAAAAGTCAAAACATTTTTAAATTAGTGACCTTTGATTTAACCCTGTGTTAAACTGATCAAATGTGATATTATAATTTCAGCCTTTCCCCCTGGCCGTTTTGCTTAGAGATTAGAGTATCAGTCCATGCACCTAAGGGTCACAGATTCAATTCCCAGTCAAGGGCACATACCCGGG
>NW_006345803.1:0-473 GCF_000327345.1 Myotis davidii
TGAAATAAATAAAAACATATTTTTTAAAAAGATTGAGGTATAGAAAGTTGTAAAATAGAAAAAGTGGAGTTCGTGAATTGGTTTTGTTTTTGAGGTGTTTTGTGGGTTTTTTTTCAGTTTTGGATGGCTGTCATGAGGAATGTTTCCTTTGGTTTTAGCAGGCTCCTCCTCCCCTTGTTTTTTTACTCAGTCAATGGGATGGTCAGATCATACAGGTTGAGAGCTCATTCCCCTCCAAGCATTTCATGAAAAAGCTGCTTATTAATCATGTAAACTATCACCATGATGTGGAAAGTTTGACAAATCTTTTTAAATAAAAGAAACAACTTAAAAGAAATAAAGAATTCAACTGAAATGATTTATTCAGGTGGCAAGCAAGTGGGTGGTAATGGCTTTGTAAACATCCATGGATAAGAAATTGAAGACTGCCCTGAGCAGTGTGCTCAGTTGGTTGAAACATCATCCCATACACC
>NW_006345804.1:0-473 GCF_000327345.1 Myotis davidii
GTAGTTTGAGGACCCCTGCTGTAGAGTGTTGAAATTGAATTTAAAAGTTTTCTCCTTCAAGATCATAAATAGTAGATGGTCCAAGATTACCCCTTGGGTTGCAATTATATTTTGTAGAGTAGGAAGGAATGCAGTGTGCAAAGAAAGCAGGAGAGAGATCCCAGAGGTGGAGGGAAACAGGATGGTGTGTTGTCCAGAGACCCAAAGGAAAAGAAAGTTTCAAGCTTGAGAGGATCTGCAGAGCCAAATGTTGGAAAGAAGCAAGGAAGACTAAGACTGAGAACATTCATAGCGTTTGGTGGTGAGGATGCCATGGGTCTTTGGAGGGGGTGCTGTCATACTGTAGTTGTAGAGGTGGACCCCATTGTTTTATGGGTTAAAGGAAGAATGATGGTGAGTCAAGAAATATGTGAAGGAAGGCTGACCTTGTGATAAATTTGGTAGTAAAGGGAGAAAAAAAATATATAGTGAAA
>NW_006345805.1:0-473 GCF_000327345.1 Myotis davidii
GGGGACAACCGATTGATGTTTCTCACATTCCTGTTTCTCTCTTCCTGTCTCTCAAATCAATAAAAACATATAAAAACTATGAGTAAGAAGGGATGTGATGATTGGAAAGGAGGTGATGACCAATTAAAAGGTGGAGGGCCAGTGGCTTAGGGGTCCCAAATGTGAAGAAGAATTGTCATATCAGAATAAAGGAAGGAGCCAGAAATACAGTGGGAGGTAGAGGTTGAAGACTGGGCTGTTGGACATGGAAATTCTGGAAGTGGTACTGCTCTTGCTATGATAAGGTCCAGGGTATGACAAGGGTAACAGATGGCCTTGGCAGCATAGAGGTCAAGGAACTGATAGCCTAGGTTTGGGATTAATTGTCTACATGGATGCAGAATTCATGAAGAAGAAAGTTGGGAAGGAGTAGAGGTGGAGATCTATATAATAAAAGCCTAGGCGACTGCTATGGTGGAACGACCAGAACAACC
>NW_006345806.1:0-473 GCF_000327345.1 Myotis davidii
CATATCAAGCATCTTCTCAGATCAAAATGGCATGAAACAAGAATAAAAACTGAAAAACATTCCAACACATGAAGATTAAATAGCATATTATTAAACAATGAATGTTCAACAGTTAGATCAATGAAGAGTAAAAAATTGCCTGGCAACAAAAGAAAGTGAACACACAACAACCCAAAATTTATGGGACAAAGTGAAAGCAACCAGAAAGGAAAATTCATAGCATACAGGCCTACTCAAGAAACAAATAAACAAAAATCTCAAACAATCTAACCCTATACCTAAAAGAACTAGAAAAGGAACAGCAGACAAAGCCCAGAATAAATAGAAGGAAAGAAATAATGAAGAGCAGAGTAGAAAAACAAAGCAAAACAGAGTCTAAAACACCTAAAAGGCCAGCATCATCCAACACCAGTTAAAGATACTACAAAGAAAGAAATTTCTAGGCCAACATCCCTGATGAACATAGATGCTAA
>NW_006345807.1:0-473 GCF_000327345.1 Myotis davidii
AGAGTGAGGGGACCTTTTGACTTCCTTTTTTGTATACTTAAGGGTTTTTGTTTTAGTCACAACCATGTACTATTTAAAAAAATTTAACAAAACAATACAAATATATTCCTATCGATCACTGAGACTAAAACAAATGATTTCCAAACATTTAGGAGGACCACCTCCCAAGGAACAATACTCCCCCCACCCCACACATACACTCTAAAACCTTGCTAAATTATACAAAGACTGGCCTTAGTAGTACTGTATAAACCATGTCAATATTTTGATAAAAATACACATTTTGCTTTAAAATTATTTCTTCTTAGTGTGAATTTACACAAGAAATGGTGATCTGATGCTGTACAATCCAATAAGGTAGCCACTGAGCCACAAGTGCTGTTGAGCACTTACAATGTAGCTAGTCCAAATTGAGATGTGCTGAAAGTATTAAAAACAGACCAGATTTTGAAAACTTAATACCAAAAAGAATA
>NW_006345808.1:0-473 GCF_000327345.1 Myotis davidii
GAGATTCCTGTGCCAGAACTCGAGCAAGGAGGAGGAACTGTGGTGCGGAACAGGATGGTGCTGGTTGTTTTACCACTCAGATTGCCGGAAGACCGTCGGTATACAGAGCAAGGAGCCCATGCTGGGTTTCTTGCATCCACTCCTGCAGAACTTGCATCCTTGAGAGCATGGAGGCATGAGGAACAAAGAGCCACATATAAGTAACCTTTAAAACCACAGGATTACTGCCTTCTAGAAAATACGCCTCAATTAGGGTTGTATCATTTTACTAATCAGTTTAGTATGACCTCCCATGAGTGAGGAGGACAGAGAAATATAGAGGAATAGAAAACAATGCTGCCTGCATTTTAAAGGTGGTTGTTATTGTCTTCCTTATGTTTTGCTTCCCTGCTTAAATGCCACCCCCTGGGCGTGGGGCTGAGGGGAAGAGATGAATAGGCAGAGGATAGAGCAGCGGTTCTCAACCTGTGGGT
>NW_006345809.1:0-473 GCF_000327345.1 Myotis davidii
TTCAGTCCTCGGGCTGAAGCTGTCTGCTGAGCCAAACTGGCTAGGGCCCATCTGTAGCGTTTGAGGCAGCTTTGCCTCCCCTGTCGATCACGCCTGTCCCGGGGGAGGAGAGGGGGCGACCTGGGCTCTTCTCTGTGAGTCAGGTTGGGCCTCACCGAGGAAGGCAGCCTGTCAGCTCTCCCGAGCGCTGGCCCTTCGGCAGCCACGGCTGGGCAGCGAGCGGCCTGGGCAGCTTCCGGCCGGGCATTCCGGTGACAACATGGAGAAAACGGATGTTCCCCTGGACGCGGGCAGAGTCCCTACAGCTGGCTGTTCCCAACTTCTTCATTTCAGTTCTTCTTCGTGGCTGTGAGCCGAGCCCTTCTGCTCAGTTCTTTAGTAGAAATGATGGTGCCCCCCGAGCTGCTGCTTTATAAAGGACTGGGCGTTCTTCTCCAAACAGGGAGCGCTACTTCACTGTCTAAGACAGGGGT
>NW_006345810.1:0-473 GCF_000327345.1 Myotis davidii
AAAAGTATACTTTGACAATCATCACAAGGCTACAATAACTTGTATAAATGAGGAATTTTTAGAGGCTGATAACAAATGAGGTAGGGAGCTCTGAGTGTGGAGATCTGAGAATGTCTGCACTGAGAACCTCACTGGAACAGTGTAGTGGACTAAAGGGACAATTGCAAAGACAGCAGGAGCCAGGAACTTAGGAGTGGTTGGAGGAAGCCTAAGCCTGTAGAATGAATAGGAATGGAACAGTCACCCATATAAAGTGAATCTTATTCTTATAGGGTGCTATAATTTTGGAAAAGTGGGACTCATAGGATATAATAAAAGTTATTTTCTCGATTCCTCATACCATTTTGTTCATCCCTATCCCTTAAGTCCAGTCCAATACAAGTCTCATAACTCACAGGTAACAAAACATCCTTTGGGCTGTCACTTCTGAAGAGGTTCAGTCTTTCCTTCGCCGGGTCAGGTCAGCCTGCCCT
>NW_006345811.1:0-473 GCF_000327345.1 Myotis davidii
TGGGTAAGTGCCCTGACCAGGAATGGAATCCAGACCTCTCGGTGCACAGGACGATGCTCCACCAGCTGAGCCACACCAGCCGGGGCTCGGGACCTTCCTTTTTAACTTGATGGAATTTAGAAATTGTTAGGACACCAAGAGTTTCCTTACCCTCTCTCACGGCTGCATCTTTCGGACCATTTATGCAGCCATCAGGGTATTTAACTCGCCTCCCCAGAGGAACGCAGATTCCTCCAGTGCTTTCTGTGGGAAACGGCACTGCAGGGGGTGAGTGTGGGTCTGAGCCGCTCTGCACACCTGTGAGCACGTGTGCAGGGTACAGTCCTGGGAGTGGAGCCAGGAGACGTGGGGTGTGGTTCTTCCCTGTCTTACACCAGCTGTGTGACCTCAGGGAAGGCACACGCCTAACGCCAGTCTTTCCTCGCCTGGCGAAGTCAGGAGGTGGGGGCCCGCCAGCCCCTGATTCTTCCTGA
>NW_006345812.1:0-473 GCF_000327345.1 Myotis davidii
AGTGTCAAAATGAAGCTCAGAAATGAGAAGCTAATTTTAGTTTCAGAATCTGTCTCTATGGTTGTAATAATTCTAAATATTATCAGAATATCCATTGGTAAACAAAGATGTGATTATCAGCTGGGGACAGAGGGTGAGGCAAGTAACAATCAGTGAGTATATTTTTCATTCCATATCTGTGCTCCTTATCTATAACTCAAATATATTAGATACAAGCCCCTGAGTGAGAGGGACAGAATCACCATTGAGAAAAATCATTATAAACTGACATTCTACATTATGTTTTAAAGATGAATTATCATCTGGCTGTTGAATAAAATCAATCTCATTATGATAAACATAGCTGACAATTTTTAAAGAATAAATACTGATTTCTAAAACAAATATTTTAAAAATTCAAAGTTACAACTCAATAGTCCTAAGTACTACTATAACCAACCTTTTAATGTGGGAGAAAATTCTGCTCTTTTTTT
>NW_006345813.1:0-473 GCF_000327345.1 Myotis davidii
ACCTGAAACCTAGGTATGTGCCTTGACCTGGAAATGAACCCACAAATTTTTGGTGCAGGTGACAACATTCCAATCAATTGAATTACACCTGCCAGGGCTACACTTTTTTAAAATAAGGAAAATTTTATTTCAGAAGGCTCGGTTGACAAGGAACATAGTAGCTTTCCAAAATTAACTGTGAAAAACAGATCATCTGGGCCTGACTGAAAGCCATGCCTAACCTTTGTTCCCAGATATCGCCTTTCAAAAATGTCACTTTCTGCTTATTCAATGTTACTGTCATTCTATTATTTTAAGCATTAAAATTCGTGTTCTGGAGCTGAAGGGGAATTATTGCTTCTATCTTCGGGCTTATTAGAAATAATTTAAAATTCATTCAATAGCAATAAAAATAACCTTTACTTATGGTTGAATGTTAAAATTTGCATATTAGTAGCACTTCTATACACACACACACACACACATATATATAT
>NW_006345814.1:0-473 GCF_000327345.1 Myotis davidii
CTCTCCTCCCTGAAACCAATAAAAAAAAAAAAAGATTGAGGGGCACCATCTCCAGGGACCCCTCCCCATTATGTCCCTTCCTGCCACAGATGTTTTGGGCATTGTAATATTTAGGGCTCACTCAAGGAAGTCCAACCTTGATGAGTGATACAGAATAAGGACATCGTCATACGGAGGGGACCTTACTATTTCACAGTAAGAGTCAAAAAATGCAACTAAATACCCGGTGAAGATCTGCAGGTCAGCTGATGACCAGGAACCAGGAATGAGGGGATGACTATGTTGACCTGCTACTTGAGTTCAGGCGCGAGTGTCAATTTGTTAAAAACCGGGGTTTGCGGTGATGAATCCTGTTCCAAACTATAACTGGCGATTTCAGGCACACTGGAATTAATCTCTAACCTCAATGAAAGGTTGAAGTTGAGGTTGTTCAGGAGACAGAAAGTGGTTTCAGGAAACCACTGGTAGTCTCT
>NW_006345815.1:0-473 GCF_000327345.1 Myotis davidii
AATAATATCTACTTCAAATGGTTGTTGAGAGAAGTCAAAATTAGATTATTAATATAAAAGTATTTTGTAAACTGTGGAAAACTAGATAAAAGTCTTATTATTATCCCATGAAAACTGCTGTTTGACCCATAAGTCATCTAATATAGCACTCAGCTTCTAGCCCGGGACAATCAGGTGAAATCAGAGAATCACATGACTACAAAGGGCCTTCTGAGGACCTGTAACCCAACCTTCCTACTCTGCTTCCCTCCCCACCAATCCCTGAATGCCCTGAACAACAGCCAAGCAAAGGGTGGCCCCACCTGGAATGGAAAACCTTCACCTGCAAGAAGGTCACTACATTCCAAGGCACACGGCCCATTCCTTCCACCTTGGGCCTAATCTGAACATAGACCATTCCTCCCTGTAAGGCCAAATCAGACTTGCTATCATTCAAGCAGCCTTGAGAGCTTGAAGCCCACCTCAGCACCTTT
>NW_006345816.1:0-473 GCF_000327345.1 Myotis davidii
CCCACTGCATTCATTGTCTGAGTATGAAGGAATAGACTTAATTATTTCAAGAATTGATGTTTATCTATTCCTATAAGATTTATTCCAAAAAAAACTTTTCTATGCTTTTTCATCATGAGAAATTTTGCAAAAATAAGATTAAGCCATGATTTTTTTCCCTAGACTAGCCTCGATATGTCACATTTAACATCATTTCAGGCATAAACAACACTAATAGAATTATAAGCACAGCATTTTAATGAAACCCATTATTTTTCACCAGATATATCTAGCTTCCTGATACCACTTTAAGGCAGGAAAGCAATTTGAAAAAAAGCATATGACTCACTTAATTGTGTTTACTTGTGCAATTACTGTGCCTTTGCAAAGGTCACTGGATCAACAGCGAGGGATCTCTACAGTGGTTCAGTCTGAAGCACTAACAAAAAACTTTACTTGGCTGTGGGGTTTTTAACAGACACCGAGGACCACAA
>NW_006345817.1:0-473 GCF_000327345.1 Myotis davidii
GAAGTAATCAAAGCCAATTAATTTAGGGAGCTGCACTGTGTAGTGTCCACCGAGTCTTGCCATGCTTTGCATTCTCTTCTGAGAAAGTCAGCATCACCCACCTTGTGTCTCCCAGCACAAGCTGACCAAGGCACTAATTTCCATAAAAAACTTAGTGTCAGTCTTGAATAAGCAGGTGGACCAATCAGATGGCAGGGATTTATTGGCTCTAGTGACAGAGGAAATGAATAATTTTGCTGTGAAAAGGCTGATAAGCTCCATTAGTGAGGTTTATGTAGTCATTAATACAGCTTTTACTTTTCATGACAAAATATTCAGGTTTTCTCCACTTCATGTATCACTCTGTTGCTATCAACTATATTTTTAAACCCATCAATTATTGAAGAGCAAGGGGAGCATTATTAATATGTCAGAAATAAAGTCTTGGAGAAGTTGTTCCATTCAGAGAAGAGTTGAGGGGAGCTGAAAACACA
>NW_006345818.1:0-473 GCF_000327345.1 Myotis davidii
CAGAACCCTTCAGTCCACAACGTGACACTCTATCCACTGAGTCAAACCAGCTATGACACTATTACATTTACTTACAAGACACGTACATGACCACATTCTACTTGTATTACAACCCAGAGTGCAGGTAGCATCATCATTAATTTTAGAAAAGTGAGCAAGAGGATGTAATTGTGTACCACATTGTCATACAGGATATGGTGCTGACATAAAGGAAATATGGTGATATCCCAGCTGGAATTGGTTTGATGACAAACTGAACAGAGTGAAACACTGTAATTTTAAGATCAATGTATTGGAACAGTCCATGAACTTCACTTCACTGCCTTTGGCATCTGCTGGAGAAGGAATGATGGAACCTCTCTAGACTGTGTTAGGTGTGAGTATTCAGGAAAACCAACGGTTTAATTTCCATATGGACATCTGCCCTACCATACAGTGCTGCAGTACAGTGGAACTTCTCAGAGAATTGGAAA
>NW_006345819.1:0-473 GCF_000327345.1 Myotis davidii
GTATTCTTCCAGGCTGTCAAACACTCAAATGCTAAATAACACAGCACATTGTCCATAGTCTCCAAATCTGCTATACCTTCTAACCATCTGGGAACTTTCAAATATCCCAATGCCCAACTCTCAGCCCACCCTAAATACAGCCAAATGGTTGACAGAGGGAGCAAGTCATTGGTAGTTTTATAAAGATCCACACACGGGTGAACCTAGAGCATATTATCCCAAGTGAAATAAGTCAAATGAGGATGACAAATATCATGATTTTACTTACATGTGGAATTTAAAAAACAAAACAAAACAAAAACCTAAGTGAGCAAACAAAACAATCAAGTTCACAGAGAACAAATTGATAGTTTCCAGATGGGAGGGAGGTTGGGAAAATAGTTAAAAAAGACAAAAGGGTTAAGTAATACAAAATAGCCAGTTATAAAAATAGTCACAGCGATGTAAAGTACAGCAAGGGAATATAGTCAATA
>NW_006345820.1:0-473 GCF_000327345.1 Myotis davidii
TAAACCTTAACTTCTTAAAATTCAGACATCTAGCATCGTCATGCTTGATCCTTACATGCCACTGCCAAATTCTTTCTGACTCCTTACTTACTCCCCGCATGCTTCTCAGAGACTTGAGCAGATCAAGCATAGGTCAGATTTTCACCATTATTTCTACTACATCTTGGGTAACTGCCAAGTCTGTGCAGACAGTATTTCCAATATTCCAACCTCATTGTCTTTGTATCTCTATATGGATACCCTGAACCATACAACATCCAGAATTCTTCCAGGTCTGAATTTATAATTTCTGGATCACCACACTCTGTAGTGATTTTTTAAATTTTCTGTTAAATTTCCTTAATTTTCTTCTCCCTCTACCTATAGGTACACAAACAATGTTCTTCAATCTCATTAAGAATTCTAATTCTTGAGCCTTCAATTTATCTTAATCTCTCATCCTCTTTCTGATTTCAGCTGAGCTTCATTTTCCT
>NW_006345821.1:0-473 GCF_000327345.1 Myotis davidii
TCCATACATTTGCAGAGAGTCGACCTTGTCCTGAAGCGACAATCTGCTCAGGTCTGTGTTCAGTGCCAACAAGCACAAGGCCTGGCCTCCACCGCAGGCAGCCTGAGGGAGTCCTCGGCATGTGTCACTGGTTCAATATTCTTACGACATCTCCCACAGACTTCATTGGGGCAGAACACCTTTAGCCTAGTGCCCTCACATTCCTAAAGTGTGCCATCTCCTCACTATCAAAGACACCCACACACAGCACAGACCAGGATCTCCCAGGGAAAGGCACGGAGACCTGGGACGTGTCTCAAGCTCTCAGAAATCTCCAGCATCGCACAGGTGCTCCGGGACCCTCTGGAAGGTGGGTGTGGTGGCGGACAGCAGGTTTCTGTGGCTGGTCAGGCTCACAGCTCTGCCTCCAAGTGCCAGTGTCCTGTGGGCCACAATTGGCCACTCAGAACCCTCCAAGTGTTCTGTCACTAAGG
>NW_006345822.1:0-473 GCF_000327345.1 Myotis davidii
AAGCGGTCCTAAATCTGGCCTCGAGGTGCCCTGGGTGTTGGGCAAGCTGCTAGGCCGCAAGGGCCCTGCTGTGACCCCCTCTACTCCTCTACCCCTCTTCAGGGCACAGACGAGCCTACACTGCCCTCAGCCTCTCACAGCTGCTCTGGCCCCAGGGCCCATGCCCCTGCCGCGGGCGCGCGGACCTGGGAGACCCTGCTGCTTCCCTGGCTGCCAGGCCTGGATGGCAGGAGACCATGGGTCTTGGGGTTCCTGATCGGGTTCCAGCCTGAGCCAGGAGCAGGCAGGAGCCACCAGGACCACGTGAGAATGCCACGCAACGGCACCGCGGTGAAGGGTCAGCAATAAACCCTACGGGCTCACACTCACACCCACACCCAAGGGCAGTGACAGGAACGGAAGAGGCAGGGCATTGATCTTCTTTGGGGAATGATGGGTTCCAGACCAGTGCAGGGCAGCGGGGGGGTGGGGGG
>NW_006345823.1:0-473 GCF_000327345.1 Myotis davidii
ATATACAAAGTGTCCCCTTGGGAGTTCGACCAGAAACTGAGTTCGATCACTCACTATGACATGCGCTGAGCACCAGGGGGCAATGCAGAATGAAGAAAGTCCCTGGCCGGCAGCCGAAGGCCCCGATCAGCACTGATTACTAGCCAGGACTAGGGATCCTATGGGCACCAGGCCTCTAGTTTGGTTATAAACATAAAGTTTGAAGTCATTCTTTTGGAAGTCTTGATACAAAGAAGCAAAAAAAAAAGAGCCAATATCATCCTAATGGTGTAAAAATCACCCTACCCTCAAAGCTAAATCATAAGCAGCACTTATGATTTAGAGCAGGAATAAAGGAAGAGAGAATTTAGAGCAGGAGTAAATGAAGTAGAAGTCCATAAGCTTTAATGAGGACACACTGAGTTGTTGTTTTTTAAGGACTTAATGACGCATTTTTATAGCAGATGGCATTAGCAGAGATACCATAAAATTGG
>NW_006345824.1:0-473 GCF_000327345.1 Myotis davidii
ATAATCTGAACAATAAAGATTTAATAAAAAAATCTTTAACCAAAAATAAAAAAAATAAAACACTTCTGTTGAATGAATGTACCAAAATGAATAAAGTTAGGTTTCTAATATAAATTGAGAATAATAACTACACTTAGTTGCCTAAAATCTAGACACGAGTACCACTGATAAAGTCTCCTGTTCCTCATTTCTCACCTCTGGTCATTATGTCCTCTAAGTTCTGTCTACTTCTCTCCATCTTCACTTCACTGCCTAAGGTCCAGAGACCTCGTCTCTCACAGCTAGGCTCCTATCTGCTGTCTGCTCCTCCAACCCATTCTCCACACAGGTGCAAGAGCGATTGCTTGAAAATATAAATAACAATCACATAGTTGTCCTGGCCTTTGAATGAAGTCCAAGTAACTTACCCTCCATCAGTAGCTTGCCTCTATTTTCCTTTCTAGCAGCATTTCTCACCACTCTCACCTTCCTTT
>NW_006345825.1:0-473 GCF_000327345.1 Myotis davidii
GCCACAGGGAAGAATGCTCCAATAGGGAAGATATGGCATTGCAGACTAACGCTTTATTCTCTGCTGCTGCAAGGGAGTCAGGGTGATGGGCTGCAAAGAGCTCAGACTTTGGAGTCAGACAGCCTTGCACCTGAATTCTGGCTAAAGCACTCAGCATCTGTGTGACCTTGGGCTAGCTAGTTACTTAACTTCTTAGAATCTCAGTTTCCTCATCAGTCAAATGGAATTATGGATATCATCTACTTCTTAGAGCTGTTGTGAGGATAAAATGAAATAAGGTACCCAAAACATCAGAAACACAGTAAGCATTCAGTAAACAAAAGACCTCCTTTCATGACTTTTTTTGCATTACTCTTTTAAAAAAAACATATTTTTATTGCTTTTTAGAGGGAGGAGAAGGGAGAAGGAGAGATAGAGAAACATTGACATGAGAGCAGACTATCAATCAGCTGCCTCCTGAGCATCCCCTACCA
>NW_006345826.1:0-473 GCF_000327345.1 Myotis davidii
TTATTTTGAAATAATTTTAGACTTACAGAAAAGCACACAAAGAATTTCTATATACTGATTACTATTCACCCAGAGATCACCATTCAAGTTTCGTCAACTGACCCAAAAATATTTTTTGGTATATGATATACCAAAATTTAATATTAAAAGGATACTTGTCATGGTTTTGTAGATTCTTTCAACGACCATAGTTTGTGCTTTTGTGAACTTTATGAAGATTACAGGCCATTATTTGCAGCATGTTCCTCAATTCAATTTTATCTCCTATTTAGTCATGACAGGATTGAGGTTATGCATTTTGGACAGAAACATCACAGAAGTGATTCTGTGCTTTTCTCATTACATCGTCATAAGATAGAAGATGTCATTTGCCCCATCACTGGAAACGATAAGTTTGATTATGTCAGCAAAGTGGTGTCTGCCGAGATTGATCCATTATAAATTATTCTTCCTCCCTTTGTTGCAGAAGACCG
>NW_006345827.1:0-473 GCF_000327345.1 Myotis davidii
AAAAAAAATATTTACTATCACTAATATTATTGGATATGGTACTATACATTTTACTTTAAAAAGCATTTGGGAAACATGTGTTACTGAATCTGTGAAAGAAAAATTGCCCTCTGTGCAAATGTTAGATGAACAAATGAATTATCTCTGGCCAGTGTGGTACCTAGTTGTTATCTGATCTCTTAGAATCACTCTGTTGGGCTCTTCCCATACACCTGGCTCTGTTTTCTTGCTCTCAAAGTTAAAAACTTCATAGGTTCCAGGTTCTCAGGTGGCTCGCTTCTTACTCCAGCCACTTCAGTCTGTGCAGAGACCATACAGTGCTTCTTGTACTGGACAGTGAATGCTTAAACTCATCATGGTGTCAGATCATATTCACTTCTGAAAAAGGACACGACTTTCAGAAAATTGTTACCGAGTAAGTAGTCTTTACAAGCTCAGAGATGAGAGTGTCGTGGGTCTCGGCCCATCCTCTG
>NW_006345828.1:0-473 GCF_000327345.1 Myotis davidii
CATACAAGGGAAATGTGCAATATTGATTATCTCCAAATAATGCCCTTAGTAATGGAGGTGGGTTTGATTTTTATTTAATATAAAATGAGTGATTCAAAATCAGCCAGACCGAAGTTCAAGACCAAGCTGTGGCACTCCCTCGCTGTGTGACTTTGGACAAGTTACCTTGCCTCTTTGAGCCTCTTTCTTCATCTGTAAAATGAAGATAATTGTAGTATCTATCCCACAGTTTCATTATTAGGATTCAATGAGCTACTGGTAATAGATAGAAGGCAGTTAAAGCAGCTTCTGGCACACAGTAATCGCTCAATAAATGTTAACTATTAACAAGAGCCATATTCCTTTCTCTTGCTGTGTTTGGAATTTTCCGCAGCCATTGTTAGATGCAGGTATGACTTAAAGGGGACAACATGTGCATGTGTGAGGGCAAGGTCAGACACACAGAGGAACACAGATTGAGATCAGAGAAACCA
>NW_006345829.1:0-473 GCF_000327345.1 Myotis davidii
GGACACTCGTAAGTCAAGGCCCCATTGTATTTGCATGGTCTCACTTGAAAGCACAGGCCTGGCCACTAAGCCAATACACATGCCATTCCTCTGGCCTGCTGGATGTGCCTGCCTGCTCTTTTCTGAGACAACGTATCTCTGCCTCCTTCAGGACTTAGCAGCTGAATGAAATGATAACCTCATCTGAGTAGTTTGAAACCAGTCTCACCTTTTTCTCTTGTGTTTGAGGGAGTGTAGAGGGTTATACATATGTTCCTGTCACGGTGTAATTATCACCGACAAAACAAGGCCTTGAACTGTAATCCTTCACATACTTTAAAACAACGTTCTGTCTAAATGTGTTCCTGAGTTATCTTTTCACTTTGTAGACTTGTTATGGATTGTATGCTTGTGTCCCGCCAGAATTCATGTATTGAAATCCTAACCCTCAATGTATTTGCAGGTGGAGCCTTTGAGAGGTGATTAGGTCATGA
>NW_006345830.1:0-473 GCF_000327345.1 Myotis davidii
CTTCGTCTCTGAAATCAATAAAAAAATATTTTTGAATAAAAAAAGAAAACGTACCCCGTTAAGGCCAAAGGATGGTGTGACAACCCTGGAGTTTGGCTGGTTGCGTTATGAGGTGGCGAGGTCCAAGAGGGGACAGAGGCCTGAGACCCGGGGCCGAGCGGGCGGCTCCGGCCTGAACATGCGCGGAGTATCGCCGTGCTCCGCTGTGGTCCCAGGGCCCTGGACTGGGAGTCGCGCTGAGCTGTTCTTTGGAAGCCCTCCCGTGTGTTTATGCTAATCCGTAAACATGGGTGTCTCGCCGGGAGCCCGTAATCTGAGCGCCCAGGACTGTGACCATGAGCTAGCGTCCCCGGAGGCCCGGCTGCCTCTCCGTGCTGCCCCTCTGCCCCCATTGTTGGTTCAACTCTAGAGCAACGTGGGTTTTTTTTAACCAATTGTCGCCCGAGGATATTGTTTCCATTGATTTTTAGAGA
>NW_006345831.1:0-474 GCF_000327345.1 Myotis davidii
TGTGTGTGTGTGTGTGTGTGCATGTGCCCAATATGGAGTACCTTGATGAAATTCTAAATAAAGGTACCAGGAAAGGTATCACCATAGGACAAATTTAGAGTAAAGAACTGAAGAAAGTAAGATAGTAAACCATGCAAGAATTTAGCAGTGACAAAGTAGGATAACTTTTAAAGCTCTTACAATTATTTCATTGTGGGATGTTGATGGTTTGGACCAGAGGATAATATTGGAGGGGGTAAGAAGTGATAAAATTCTGGATAACTTAAAAAAATAGTTCCAATAGCATTTCTTGGTGAATGACTGGGGCAAGAGAGAGAAAAAAGCCAAGTAAGACTGACCCCAAGAATTTTTGCAGGAGAAGAATGAGAGGAATAGTGTTGCCATTATCTAATTGGGCAGAATATCTGCAAGATAAAAAAGTTCAGGGCGAGGGAAATTCAAAATTTAAATTTTAGATAGGTTCAATTTACAATT
>NW_006345832.1:0-474 GCF_000327345.1 Myotis davidii
GTGGTGGTGGTGGTGGTGGTGGTTTTTGAGAAAGAAGAGGAAGAAAATTGTATCACTCCTCTTTGGGGTTGATGGAGATTAAGAGGAGAAAGGGGAGCCTTAAAATTTCACCCAACCCCTCCAGCCACCCTTGTGACTCAGCCCAGCCATCTGTGCCAGTGAGCCCGCAGTGTACCTGTCTCTGGCCTGCTTCAGAGCTGGCCTCTAGGGTGGGTGAGGATAAGTTCATTTCTGGCTTGGTGGTGGCTTGCTCCTTGGTGAGCCTCTTGTTCTCTCTGGTCCTGGCAATAGCTGACAAGAAAGGAGCAGCTAGCCTTTTGCAGTTCGACCTTCCTACTCCCTTATGAGTGCTTCCCATGCTCATCTTTCTGTTCATCTCTCTTTCTCCTCTTTTCTTCTGCTCTTTACTCCACCTCCAGCAAATAATAAAGGAAACAACCACCACAAACTTATTTGAGTCTCCCCACCTTGTTG
>NW_006345833.1:0-474 GCF_000327345.1 Myotis davidii
AGAAAAAGAGAAAAATAATGTTTGAAGTAGGATTTGGTCAGAATATGAAGGAATCAGAGGGACAATCTTTAAGAATCTTATCTCTTGATCAAACTGGCCAAATGACAACTTCAACAGATATTTACATGAATTAACTATGCTAGATGACTTTTACTTGTTATCCATTTAATTTCCCATTGGTCCTGAGAGGTCATCATTACAGTGTCTCATCTATGTTTGGGGGGTTATTGGTGAGCCTGTATTCAAACTCTGTCTCTGATTGGTTTCCTGGAAGGCTTTAGGGAGGAGCCAGATCCACAGGAGAACCACTGTAGATAAGCAGCACCTTCCCCATTGACTGACCCTCCTTGTCCCTTGGCAACCATGGGAAAAGCATGTCAGTGGTTTCTTAGGTTGTAGGCCTCTGAGGTTCTTTTTGTCAAAAGGTTAAATGTAAAATGAATCTACAAAAGCTCCCCTAAATTTCAATTTTTT
>NW_006345834.1:0-474 GCF_000327345.1 Myotis davidii
CCCTTCCCTTGTTGATTGTCATCAATGACAATTCAGTTCTCATTATAAAAAATATTTTTCATTTTTTATATGCAGCATAGATTTCTTCTTTGACATTCATCTCTTTTGCTTACTTGACATTACCTCAGCAAACATAGTCCTTCTATAGAATTCCCTATCTCAGTAAACAAACCACCAGACATTCAGCATTTTAGCAATGTGATGTTATTATGGACTCTTCCTTCTTTCTTGCTATATTCACGCTCTCATCAGATCTTCACAATTCTATCTCTAAAACATATTGCAAAACTTCAGTTCTCTCTGTCTGCACTGCATACCTCATGTCCGGCTATCATTTCTGGCCTGGACTTTTGAAATAACCAAACAACTAGCCCCTCTCATCTATAATTGTCCCCTCTCCAATCGATTGTCCACATCACTGTTAACTGATCTATTAAAAATGGACATCTGAGCCCAACCAGTATGGCTCAGTGG
>NW_006345835.1:0-474 GCF_000327345.1 Myotis davidii
GAAACCACAGGAACCTACAACATTTATCATACAATCGCACCCAAGGATCAAAACTAAGAAGAGGAAGGCCCCCTATAAGCCAAGATCCAGAAATGGTGTCAAGGTAAGATGACTCCTACCAAGCTCCTCCTCTTCTCATTGATTTTACCTCCCATGATGTCTCACTATACTTGACTGGCACAACATCCCTCACTGGCCCATGTCCCTTTTCATGAAGTTCTCCTTCCCATTCAGTCCTCCACTTTTTCTAAACTAATGCCCCACTGGGCTCATATGCTCTCTTGCCCTTCTAGATGTCAAAGACAACTGTGGAGGCTAAAAGACCCCTTAAAGAGAATTCAAGAAATAAGTCTCAAACATGTGTAACTCACTCGAAAAAGCTTAAAAAGACAAGAAGGCCAACAATATCCACCTGTCATTATATGCTTAAAAAGAAATGGAGTCAAAATAAAAGAAAGAATCGAAATAAGGGAC
>NW_006345836.1:0-473 GCF_000327345.1 Myotis davidii
AAAAAAATGCAGCTAAATTTTGGGTTGAATATCTTAATACTTCTTTTTTACTTGAATAGGTTTCTTTGTTATATAATTAAGATATAGTTTCAGTTGAGATTGACCAATATTTAATTTTTTCCTTCTAGTTTCTTTTTGCTTTTCACTGGTTTTGACTGTTTCTTCTTTTAGTAGAGTCAGAGTAAACTAACCTTCCTCATACTTGTTATTATGTGAGTTTTAACTTAAAGTGCTCATATCTTTAGTGTGTAATTCAATGAGTTTTAACATGTCTCTTTTATTTGTCAGCGTTAGATGTACAAGTAGTCTTGAGCTTCAGGGAAATGGAATCGTTCATTATATCTCTCTTGTTCAACTCAACATTCTGTCAATGAGATTTGTTCAAGTTACATGTTATCAGTAATTATTTTTCATTGCTGTCCAGCTCCATTTTTTAAAATGTTTTTATTGATTTTCAAGAAAGAAAGGGAGAG
>NW_006345837.1:0-474 GCF_000327345.1 Myotis davidii
CTATCACATCCGCAATATATGTTTTTCGGAAAAAACCTTCACCACCACGAGTCCAAATGATCAGAACAAACCAGGCATATTCCAAACTTCAGAAATCCGCCACCAATCATATCAAAAATCGAAACACAAACGTCCACAAGTGTCTGAGAAATGTGGGGCCAGTAGACCGCACCTTCAGACTCAAAAAGCCCATGCCACTAAAGCAGAATTACTGTGAATCTTCACGCATTACCATTTACCCTTGCTAGTAGAATGCAGACCTGTGCAACACTTGCAATCCTTAGACAAAAGTAAGAAACCAGCGAAACCATCAGTCACGCACCAAAGACAATGAAAACTATTTAAAATCGGGGTCACCCCATACTCCTCATGATATAACTTCAAGAGGCATCATAAAATCCTGTTAAAATAAAAAATTTAACTGATATTAGAAAATGGAATTTACCAAAACCAAACACCAAACCAACAACCTTT
>NW_006345838.1:0-474 GCF_000327345.1 Myotis davidii
CCTCAGGTGAGGATTAACAACAACAAAAATCATCAACACCAAACCTCTCACCACCTCCCTTGAGCCAAACTTTATAACAGTAAGATTCCAGAATTAAAATGCCAAACTACATTCTCCTGAAGATAATGCCAAAATAGCTTACAAGAATATCTTCAAGGTGACTTACAAGAAACTGCCTCACTTTTCAGGTAAAATACACGTGAAAAATATTAGAAAAGGTCTACAGAGGCAACAGAAGGGGATTGGCTCAGTAACTTATAAATTATGAAAAGTCCTGCAGCACAGCATCATGCAACATTTTAAAAGGATGGTATAAAAGTATAATTTTTGACATTAAAAGATGGTCACAACATAGTAAGAGAATAAAATCGAGTGACAGAACAGTAGGTAAAATAGGACCTCAAATACTCACATACATACAAATAGTTCTGCTTGGTTAACGAAAGGTAATATATTATTTTCCATAATCTTGGA
>NW_006345839.1:0-474 GCF_000327345.1 Myotis davidii
AAAAAAGAACTGAAATCAGGATCTTGAAGAGATGTCTGTATTCTCATCTTTGTTGCAGCATTATTCACAAAAGGCAAGATACGTAAACAACCCAAATACCCATTTTTAAATGTGTGGATTAAAATGTGGACTCTATATACAATGGAATGATAGTTAGCCTTAAAAAGAAGGAAATCCCACTGCTTGTGTCAACACAGATTAACCTGGAGAGCGTCACGTTAAACGAAATAAGCCAGTCTCACAAGGACAGTATTGTCTGATTCTACTTACATGAAATCTCTAAAATAGTCAAACTCTTAGAAACAGGGTAGAATTGTGGTTGTCAGAGGCTGGGAGGAGGGGGATAAAAGATGAAGAAGAGCTAGATATCTTCTGTACAGCATATAGTTAACAATGCCTATAGTTAACAGTACAGTATAATGCAATTAAACATTTGTTAAGAGGTTAGATCTCATGTTAGGTATTCTTAACGTG
>NW_006345840.1:0-474 GCF_000327345.1 Myotis davidii
GATCTTTTCATTAAAACTTGCTTTCTCTTTGTTGCCAACGAAGTAGCAGAAATTTCCGATAGCCTGAGTCTGAGAAGAACACAGAGCACATATCCTTTTGATATCTAGCAGAAATACTTCCCACCTCACCTCATCACTTTCACCCTGATAGGCGAAACCACTCATCCTAAAACTGTCTTCATATGTATCTGTGGAAGCCATTACCTCTTGTTTTTATCCCAGCCTTCTGCAACAACTTTATGTTCCTATTCCATGAGTGACCTTTTTTTATATTTGTTCTAAACAAGCATTAACAAATGTATTCTAGTTCATTTGTTATGAATAATTTTATGTCAATCAATTCACAGTGGGGAATCTATCTTGTGTTAATATCACAACAATTTTTCTGGAACTTTTTGAAACTGTATTATTCAAAAATTATTCATAATTTTATGCTAAGTAATCATAATTCCCTTACACTTTGAATACATACAT
>NW_006345841.1:0-474 GCF_000327345.1 Myotis davidii
GCCAAACTATTTTCCAGAGTGGCTGTGCCATTTAACATTCCTAGCAAATGAGATCCATTTTCTCCACATCCTTACCAGCATTTGATGTGAACACCACTTATCTGTTTCCAAAGCGATTCTGTGCAGTTATTTTTAACTTGCATTTCCCTAATGACTAGTAATGTCAAACAACTTTTCATTTGCTTATTTGCCATCCATACTTTGGTGAAATGTATGACTTTTGCTCATTTTTAAATTAAATCTATTTACTGAGTTTGGAGAATTCTTTATATAGTCTAACTACAAATCCTGTATGGATGTAGGATTTGTAAATATTTCATCCTCTTAAGAGACTTTTACTATATTTTACTTTTTAAATTGATTTCAGAGAGGGAGAGGAAGAGGGTGACAAAAACATCAATGATGAATCATGGATCTGCTGCCTCCCGAACACCCCTGGGCCATCTGCCCTGACCTGGAATCAAACCATGACCT